>NW_003519504.1:10608-64631 GCF_000190715.1 Dictyostelium purpureum | reverse complement strand
ACCCTGTTGCAAAATTTTAATATATACTTAATAATTTACCACTTAAAGAAAACTATTAATTATTTTCTTATAAAATTTTTTTTTATTTATTTAATTTTTATTTTTTTTAATAATTTTTTATTTTTTTTATTTTTTTTAAATTATTAAATTATTAAAACTTTTTTTTTTATTTTTTTTCTTTTTTTTTTATTATTTTTTTTTTTTTATTGTTATTTTAAATTTCATAGTCACAATAATACACCAATTTATATATATTTTGTTTATTTATATCTTTACATCATTATAAATTTCGATTTTCAACACCAAATAATAAAGTTTTTTAAAAAAGTAATTAATTAAAACAAAAAAAAAAAAAAAAAAAAAAAAAGTAGATCAAATAGTATACAGTACATATATATGTTGCATTTACATTTTATATTTTAAACTTTTACATATTATAAAATAAAATTATAAAATAAAAAATAAATATTATAATAATATTCTATAATTTAATAAAAAAAAAAAAAAAAACCCCCCCTATACCAAGAGCAACAATACCAATACATATTTATATTATATTTCAATACTTTTTTTCTATGTTTGTTTTTGTTAATGGGAAGAACACTGTAGTGAAAGAAAGTGTGTTCATATTATTTGGATACTGTTATAATATGTATATACAAAATTTTTTATTGTAAATTTTTTAAAAAATAATTTCCACACAATATTCATAAATCCAATGCATACCACACAAACACACATAAACACATACTCTACAATACTGTATTACAATACATTATTTATAATTTAATTAATTGATTGTCCAAGTAATATCAATACACATTATTTTTTTTTTTTTTTTTATTTTTTTTTTTTTTATAATATTTCAATAATAAATATTTTTTAACAACACAACAAAACAATAATAATATTTGTTTTTTTAATTTTTATTTCATTTTTTTTATTAATAATATTATTTAATTTTCAATATTTTAAATTTCCAATTATAAAATTGTGTCTAATCTTTTAGCTCTAAATATCTTTAATAATAATAATAATATATTTTTATTTAAATAAAAAACAAAAAAAAAAAAAAAAAAAAAAAATTAAAATATAGTTGTATGGTATCACAGCTGTACCTATTTTTTATATTTACATAATTCAATTTAAAATATTAATACCCACAATAATAATTACCCCTTTAAAAGATAAAATATAAATAGTAAAAATAATACTTTAATTTTTTTTTTTTTTTTTTTTTATTTCTTTCTTTTTTATTTTTATTTTTCCCACCCCTTTTTTTTTTATATTAAAAAAAAAAAAAGTTCCCTATTTCCTCAAAAGTTTTAAAGTTTATCAGATAAAATAAATTAATTATTAAATAAAAAAAAAAAAATAATAAACTTTTTTAAAAAAATAATTAATTTTTTTTTTTAAAATTTTTATTTATTATTGTTATATTGGTTTTTTTATTTAAATTTTAATTTTTTGTTTTTTATTTTTTTAAATTCCCAATAAAAACCACTTGTTATTATTAGGTTTAAATTGTATCACCCCTATTTGTTTTGTTTTTTTTTTTTTCCCCTATTTTTAAATTTCTCTATAACTTTATTTTCAATATCAATATAAATATAAATAAATAATCTAATTTTAAAATATTTCTCTTTTTATAAACGCTAGTAAATTTAATAAAATCTAATTTTTCTAGACACAAAACAAAAAAAAAAAAAAAAATATACTTAAGCTTAAGTATTTTACATAGAAAAAAGAAAAAGTAAAAAGAAAAAAGATGGAATCATATTCACCATCAATTCAAAAATTATGTGTGTTTTTAAAATCACAATCAGATATTTCAAATAATGGCATTTCATTTTTAAATAATTTTCTTACCGATACAGGAAATGCAATTATCGTTGAATCAATCCATTCATCAAAATCACACAAACATAAAACCATTTTAATTGAAGATATTGAATCTGGTCTCAATGTTGTATTTCCATCAGAAATTGCAGATGCCATCATCAATCAATCAAAAGGACGTATCCAACATACATCAATGAAAAATTTAATGCAAGTTAAAACATTTGGTACCAACCAAAATTTATCATCATCAATGGATTCAACATCGCTCTTATCTTCCAACACTAGCAATAATACAGGTGAAGATCTTGATTTGGATGACTCTGATGTCGAAGGGTTTGAAATTATCCCAAATAACAATAGTATTTATGCCCATGATGTTTCTCCTTGTTTCCCAATTGAACTTGTTTTTAAAGTTACTGCAGATTATATCAGCAGAAAGAAATTAATTCACACCAACCCATCCGATTTTTATTCAGTTTTGGAACAACAGGATAGCAATCATGTCATCTATACTTTTATTTCCTATGCTTTAGAGAATATCACCACTAAAATACTCAATAGAATTTCATCACTCGATATAGATGAAGATGTAATTAGATCTTCAATTCAAGAGAACCCAACTTTAAATTCAATACGTCATAAGGTTATTCAAGCTTCAAATATTGCAAATAAATTATTGGCTTCTTCAGACGTCAAAAATTCTGATTTACCAACTTCACTTTCAAATTCATTTATATACAACCAATCATTATCTTCAAATAGTTTATCTAACAGTTTCGATAATGATTTAATAAATGATTCAGACAGCGATGGCGATATTGAAAGATTTAAAAATAATAGTATAATAATTAATGATTATGACGATGATAATAAAAATAATCAAGATAGCAAACTTGAACAAAAAGTAGAAGAAAAGCCAACATCAGTAGCAGCGGAAGAAACAAATAAAAAAGAAGAAATTGACACTAATATTAATATTAATAATAATAATACCGATAAAAATAACGATATTAATAAAAATCTCGATAGTTCAGAAATCACCAAACAAATTAAAAAAGTTGTAGAGGATATATCAAAATCTATTGTAAATAAAAATAATGTACAAAATATCAATAATATAAATAATAAAAATTCCGATGATAACAATAATAGTTTAAAATTAAAAGAAGAAAATATTAAATTACTTAATAATATTAAAACAATTTTAAATAATAGTTCAAACACCAATAAGGTATATGAAGATTTGGCCAACTCAACACAAATTATAAAAAGAACTAGAAAAGTTCCAAATCTATTTAGATTTGATGAGCCAATTGATTTGGTTCAGGCTTTTGTTGATGGTATTCATTTAGAAATTACGTAAGTTAAATAATTTTAATATAAAAAAAAGTAAATAAAAATAAAAAACTAACCAATCCCTTATCCTTTTATTTAATTTCTAGAAATGGAATGTTTTTGGTTCTATTGGTTTTGGTTGGATTTGCTCTCCAAAATTTTGTAAAGGCTAATTAATTTTTTAAATCTTTTTTTTTTTTAATTAAAAAATAAAAAAATACACAAAGTATCCTACATATATTTCCTTTTATAATTTTATAATTTTTTTTTTAATTATTTTTAGGTTGTATATGTAAAATTTTAATAAAAATTAAATCAACTCCTTTGGTCTTTGTTCATTAACAATTTCCATCATTCAGAAAAAAAAATATTTTAAAATTTTTTTTAATTTTTTTTTTTTTTTTTTTTAATTTAAAATTTTATTTTTTTTTATTTTAATTATTTTTTATTATTAAATATTTTTTCAAAAATATTTTTATTTTATTTATCGTTTTGTTTTTCCAAAATAGTTTTATTTAAATAATTTTAAATATATTTTCACTATAGCAGATATTAAGTACTGGTATTTATTTAGGTGTTCAAACTAGGAGGTAAAATATTCATTTGTATTCATTAACACTATTCTTCAATATTGTTATTTAACCACACAGTTAACACACCAACACTTATTCTTTCAATTTACCTTTGAAGGAATAGAAGTAAGTGTGAGTGTGTATGTGAGTGTGTATGCGCGTGTGAGTGTATTTGTGTTGTTTTTAATTTTTTTTTTTTTGTATATATAAAAAGAAAAAAAACAAAAAATTAAAAAACAAAAAAAAAAGATTAAAAATAGGAAAAAATAATTTTAATAATTAAGTGTTATATTTTTTTTTTCTTTTTGTAATATTAATTGTTATTATTATTAAGTTTATATCAACATTATTTTTTTAAATATATTCATTGTGTAATTCTCTTATTTGTTTTCAAAATTTTTTTAAATATAACAATAAAATTTTTTATATTATATAGTTATTTTTATTTTTTTTATTTTTATTTTAAAAATCATAATTATATTTAGTTTTTGAATAAATTTGTTTTTTTTATTTTTATTTTTGTAATGCAATTCGAGGATCCACCAAAAAGTTTAGAGTTAACAATAAATAAAGTTGATAGCCAACCGGTATCACCAATAATTAAACAACCAATTAATAATAGTAATAATAATAATAATTTAGAAGAGCAACATACAGATTCTATTGGATTCTCATCACCATTTACAACATCAACTATATCACTATCATCTTCAATTGCGGGATCAGTTAATAATACACCAAATTTATTATCGGAGTTATCAGTAGATAAAAAAAAAGGAATCTATTCAACCTATTTGGATTTAGATTATTATAATAATATCTATTTAAAAAATAAAAACCAATCTAAAAATAATATTATAAATAATATAAATCCAATATTATCACAGCAACAAAATAATTTCTCATTAGATTCTCATCAGCCTCAAACTCATCCACAATTACAAGATAATATACCATATCATAAAAGAAAACATCATATAGTAAATAATTGTAACAACAATAATAGCATTAATAGTTTAAATAAACTAGACTCTGGCAATACACAGCAAGATAACTTTTTAACATTAAGCCAGAATCAATTATTTTATCAAACTTTTGGTGGCGGATCAAATCAGCATTATTTTTATGATAGACCTAGTTTAATTTATAAACTACCTAATCATCATTTATCATCATCCACATCATCATTATCATCTACATCATCCACATCATCTTCATCACCAAATAGTTTATTTTCATCATCTATTGATTTGTTTTATAGCTGTATAGATAAAAAAAAGATATTATCATTATTTCTAACATTTCCTCAAACTATTGGCACAGATTCATTTGTATTAAAAGAATACGAAAGATTGAAAATGTTACAAGAACAACAAGGTCCAAGACATACCGAAATCCTCTTAAGAAAAGAAGACAACGTCGGAGGAAGAAAGGCATTAAAAGAGAAATTTGTCGAAATCTACGAATCATTTTTTAATGGCGAAGATCCATCCGAAGGCCAACCAATTTTTTGGGAACAATTGTTTTTAATCAAAGTTAATATCCCATTCTTGGAAAGATGCATTATTTTAACATCAGAAGACCACTTATTGGCTTTAAAACCAAATATCAATAAAATATTCACACAATGCTGCCACTGGTTAAAAGATCCAAATCCATTAAGATTAGCCCATATTATTGAAGTTAGTTTTTAAATTTAAAAAAAAAAATTCACACAAAATATTAATTAATTTTTTTTTTTTTTAATCATTTAGACATTAAGTATTTTATTAAAAAGTATATTTAGAAAGAAATTTAATAATTTTGGCTTTGATATTTTAAATATACTTTGTGGTATCGAAAATTCAGATCAAGTTTTTACAGATTTAATTAGAGATTTAGAGAATTTATTAAAAAACCCAACTGACAAAAAAACTAAAGTTGGAATTATCAATCTTTTAACAATTATTGCTACTGCCACTGAATACATAAACCAAAATACACTCTTGCAATACTTTATGTCTGTAGATATCTTTGATACTCTTATTGGTTTAATAGATGATCAAGATTTGGAAGCTAGCACACAAATGAATGTTTTAACTTTATTATGTTATCTTTGTAATTATCAAAAATATGAAACCCCAAATCCATACTTAAAAGATTTATCAAATTTATCAGACACACAAAAGGTAACATGGTCTATATACTTTATCATATCTTTATTATAAATACTAACCTTTTATTTACTTTGCTATAGATTGTCAAATTAACAAATTTAATTTGTAGTGGTATTCATCATCATAACGAATTCTTTGAACAACAATATAGAGATCCAAATTTAGGTATGATGTCAAAATTTAGCGGTTATTTAAGTAGTTGGGTTTATTCCCCCAAAGTTGTTAAACCATGGTAAGTTTATTTTTTAAAAAAAATTTTTTTTGGAAATTTATTAACATTCTCTCTTCTCAAATATATAGTACATTTTTTGAAACCGTATCATGTTTATTGGTTTTATATGAATTATTTTATCAAAGCGAACATTTTATAAATTTATTGGTCAAAGGTGGATTACCAAGTAATAATAACTCAACATGTCCAAATATTATCAAAGAGTTTTTTACATTTTGCGCCTATTTGGCATCAGATGCACAAAAAGAAGTTAAGGTTATCTACTCAAAGATTTGTCTATTAATTTTATTATTAATTTCAGAAAAGAACGAATTAGAAGAGTTTTTCCATGATATCAAATCAACATGTTATATTTTCATCTATTCAAAGAAAACACTGTTCCAAGATCCAAAAGAAACTGAAAAATACCCATTATCCTATTTTGCTTTAGATATTATTTCACATTTTATCAAATGCAATTTGAAAGGTAAAATATCAATGGAGATTCATCAAACTGCTGTTGACGCTATTCATAGAATTATATCTTATAAAAAGAAAACTCAAAATCGTTTACCATACAAATGGAATGATCTTTGGTCAACTCTATTTTCAATAATCAATCTTATTGTTTCAAATAATGACAAGTCACAGTTAAATCAATCAATTCAAGTAGGTTTAAGTGTAAGTAATGAAATAATATATATAAAGTTAAAAAAAATACTATTACTAATACTTTTTTTTTTTTATTATTATTAATAGGCCATAAATGTTTTTAACCTTTTTATTAATTATGGTGACTCATTTTTGCCAAGTCCAAATGACTATGATGAATTATTTTATGAAATTATTCGTTCTGGTCAATCCATCGACAAACTATACCAATTTATTCAAGACAATTCACCATCACATAGTACCAGCACACCACAATCACCAATACAACAATCAACTACAGTACCACCACAATCACCAGTTCCAGAATCAAATAATCCACTTTTAAATCCACTTTTAAATATTAGATCCATTGTTCAACATTTTACCTCCAAACTTCAATTATGGAGCACTGAAAATCCTGAAGTTGCCCTCACTGCTCCACAAGTTTCCAAAATTATTAAAGATAACTATGACACATTAAGACTCAAGCTTCAAGAAAATTTAGATCAATATGAACCATACGTTGAAAATCCAAAAGAAATTTTACTATTTAGACATATTGTTAAAGAATTAATTGGTGATGTCAAAAAGCAAATCAATGTAATAAATCTTTAAATAGATCAAAAAAAAAAAAAAAAAAAAAACCAAACAACATAAATAAAAATAAAAATAGTTTTTTAAATAATTTTTTTTTAAATTAAAAAAAATATAAATATAAAAAAATGGATATTATCTTTTAAATTTTTATAAAGTAATTATAACAATGGTGTGTTTTCATTGTTTATTGATATATTTTTAGCGTTTATATTGTTATTTTGCATATGAACTGGTATTATTGAATAAGGAGTATTATAGCTTTTATAAATATATATATAATATTTTCCATTTTTATAATGCTTCATTCCATATTTTTTTATATATTGAAATTTAATTGAACGATTTTCATAGGTTTCGTTTAGGTATTGTATTACATCACAAGTATTTTTAAAATGCTATAAAAAATTTTTTTTTAGAAATCGATTAATATTTTTTTTTTTTTTTTTTAAAGAAATAAATAATACATACATCTTTATTTATAAAGAATATACTTGGTATTGAAAGTATTTGAAAAAAACTAATTATACTTAATAAAATTATCCAAGCTTTTAAATTTTTTATCATTACACCAAATAAAACATTTAAAACTGATAGGAAAAAAAAAAGTAACAAAAATTTATGAATCCTCCTTATTCTTTTTTTATTTAAATATTGAAATTTATGAATTACATCGTTATTTAGTTCCTGAAGTGACAACCTATTTATTAACTCTGTTGGTAATATTTCTAATTTATATAATCTTTTATTTAATCTTGGTAATTCTATTTTAAAATAATCTTCCTCCTCTTCTGACATTATTATATATTAAAAAAAAAAAAAATATTAAAATTAAATATAACAATATTATAATGATAAAAAAAAAAAAATATTTAAATTATATTTATTTGGTTCAATAAAATGAGACTTTCTTTTTTCTTTTTTTTTTTTTTTATACATTCCCCAGGTAGCGTCTCTTTTTGTTTTTTTTTTTTTTTTTTTAATTTTTTTTTAATTTTTTTTTATATTTTCTATTGGATATTTTTTTTATGATATCCATTGGGCATCAATGACAATTTTGATTTATTTTATTTAATTAAGTTTTATGCATAATAATATTTTATAATAATAATCAAAATAAAATTGAATTTATTTTCAATTTAATATAAATAATGAAATTTTATATAGATTGATCGGCTTTGTGAATCAAATATAAAAATTTTAGAAAAACAAAGAGACAATAATTGTTTTATTTTATTTTTAGTAAATCATAACCTACATACTATTTAGACTAAACTTTTTTCCCCAAAAAATTCAATTTATCAACTCGAACCCTCTTGTGAAATGTTGACTGCATATGGTGGATAACTTGAACCCAATAACATTGGTATCCAATCACTACTTATTAAATATCATTTTAATTCATTCTTCAAGATAAGAATTATTTTATAAAGCAATTTATATTAATCAACTCTTTTTAAATCAAATAATTGATGTCTTATAAAAATTATTCTATTCATGATTTTTATGAGGTTTTTATTTTTTTTTTATTTTTTTAATTTAAAGTAATTTACTTTTTTGGTAATAATAATTAAATAATAATATTGGGTTATAATTTATATTAAATAAATAAAATGGATAATAATAATAATAATAATAATAATAATAATAATAATAATAATAATAATGTTAATATTAATGAATATATTTTTCTAAAATAAATCAATATAATTTATATTTTTTATTTTTAAATTTATTTTTTCTTTAATTCATTAAATAAAGTTCCTTGTTGGAGCTCTTTGACAGCTTCATCACATCCGCCTATTAAAACACCTTTAACAAAAATTTGTGGAAAGGTTGGATACTGGAAATGCATCTTGAGGGCTAATCTTTCGCCCCACATTGAAAAATAACCACCATATTCTAAATATTTATGGGAAACACCGGCATTATTTAACTCTTTAACAGCACGTGAGCAATGTGGATTAAGGTGCATACCAACAACTACAACATCATTTTCTTTAATGGCATTGGTTACTTCAGTAATAATATGTGGGAAATAGTTTTTTTGAAAATTTTTAACATTTTCAGTAGCATTTGGATAAAATGATGGAAGACTAGCCATTTTGATAAATTTATATATGAAAAAAGATATAAAGAATTGTTTATTATTTATTTAAATTGTTATAAAAAAAAAAAAATTTTGATTTTTTAAAAAAAAAAAAAGGTTAAAAAAAAGTTTTTTTTAATTTTTAAAAAGAACACACGTAATTTTTCTATGGCAGTGCAATATTGAAATAAAAAAATGTTTTGCTATTAATTGCTTGTAAAAAAAAAATATCGTCATTTAAATAATTTGTACAACTTTACTTTTTATTTATATTTTATTTTTATATTTTTTATATTTTATTTTTTTATTTTTTAATATTTTTATAATCATATAATATTTACATAATATATATAATAAATAAAAATAATTTTTTGAGTGTGTGTGATATGTGATTATTAAGAAATAAAAGAAGATTTTGGTGAATAATTTGAAGATTCGAAATTTGCTAAATTATCATTCTTGCTTCTTTTATAGTCCTCTTTTACAAATAAAAGTAAAATTAATGATATGCCAGAGGCACCAACTAAAACCCAATTTAAAAGTTGAGCAGGGACAATGGAGCAAACCATAATGGCTACAAATGTTATTACATTGATTAAAATCGAGATGATAGCAGTTCCAACCGATTCTGGAACTGGATAGCTGACTTCTACAGCAGCTTCGTAAATAATTGGATAGTAACTGTTGATTAAAAAGCCACCAACCACATTTAAAAATTGACCTAGCCAATACCAATCTGGTAGAGTGTCCTCTACCAAAAGTGAGAACAAGACATAGACTACTGTATTGAGACTAAAGATTATAATTAAAAGTTTTTTATAATTGTGAACACGATCGTGAATCCAACCAAAAAGCAAACCACCAACCATACCTGCAATGATACCAAAGAAACCTAACCATTTAGCTTGAGTTTGGGTATATATCTTTGAAACGATCTCTACAAATACGGCACCCCATCCCGCATAAACACCACTTGTTAATGCACATGAAATACATAATAGTGCAGCACTTGGCTCTGTCATAAATTCACCTGATTGAACTACTAATTCTTTCCAACTTTCTAAAAGAGTTTTCTTTTCCCTGTAAACTACACTGCTATCTACTAGCTTTTTATGATTCGATTTTACATCAGAAAAATATGATGTTGCTGATGGTGGTGTTGGTGGCTTCTCTGGGAAATAAATACAAACTAAAACGAAAAGAGCTACAGCAAAACCTGCCTCGCTATATAAAAGTATTTTGAAGTTTTTATCGTCGGTGCAAACTAAAGCTAAAAGAAAACCAATTGCTGAACCAATAAAATTTGATAAAGTTCCAATAGCAGTTGAAAGAGTACGCTCTTCGGGTGCAAACCATACAGCTGATATTTTGGTTGGAACCACCATAACACATGGACCTGCACTTGCATTTAAAACTTGACCAATTATAATTAAAAAAAATGTTTTATCGCCACCCATTGGAATACATCTAATTACTCCACCTGCGGCAACTAAAAAGGCGGCTATTAATATATTTTTTCTGATACCATATCTTCCAATAGACCAACTGAATATCATTGAGAGCGGTATAAATACTAAAGGACCAATTGCACACAACCAATTAATACTCGATATTGAAGTATCGTAAAATTGTGATGCCATGGGTGCCACCGTACCAAAAGTAATCCAAAAATTACATTGATTTAAAGACAATAACATAAATATAAACAACACCCACCATCTACTCTTGTATACCTTGAATGATGTATTTTCGCTACTTTGCTTTGGCAACAAATCCGATATTAATGGATCATCTTCATCATATGGCGAATTGTTGGGATCTTCATTGATAATATTAAAATTGTAGTTATCTATAAACCCGTTACTATTATAGCTATTATTGGAATTGTGATTTGTGTAGTAATATTCGTCTATATCATCTATATTTGATTTCATTTATTATGATTTATTATTAATAAAAAAAATTTCTTTATTCTCTATTATTATTATTATTATTATTTTAATAATAAATCCTTATTGATTGATTGATAATTTTATTGTCTATTTTTGCTATTATTTTTTTAATTAATTAAAAAAATATATTTTCATTAACAATATTAAATAATATCTTATTTTTGCTGATTTGTTTATTATTATAATAAAAAAAAAAAAAAAAAAAAAAAAAAAAAAAAAAAAATATAGGGTTTATTTTTTTAATTGATTTTAATAACAAAAATACAAATAAAGTAATAAAATTATAATTGTTTTAAATTATAATTGTTGTATGGGTCTAAAATTTCTCTGTATGTTGGTTGTGAAACTAACCAGTTAGTTTTTTTTTTGATAAAAAAAATATTTATTTTTTTTTAATTTTTTTAATTTTTTTTTTATTTTTTTAAATTTTTTTTTAATTTTTTTAATTTTTTTTCTATATTTTTTTTTAATTTTTTTTGATTGTATCCTGGTTTTGTTATTTGATGAAAATATGGGTTTGTTAAATGTCAAATTATTAATCTGATTTTATAAAATATTGTGATAAATGATATTTTTTTTATTTTTTTATTTTTTTTATTTTTTTATTTTTTTTGTTTTAATTTTTTTTAATTTTTAATTTTAAATTTAAATTTTTTAATTTTTTAAATTTTTTAAAATAATGATATTTCCATCCCAATTTATATATCTAAAATAAAAAATTAATAAAGTAAAATATGAAATCTTAAATAGATTAAATTAATTAAAGTCTATTTATTATAAAAAATGAAAACAAAAATCTCTATTATTGGGTCTGCTAGAGAACCTTTATTAAAAAAACAGCATTATAGTTATATGTACGACACATTTAAGAAATTTTTAAAAGATAATAATATTAATAGCAACGATATTATTTTAGTAAGTGGTGGTGCCGCATGGTCAGGTAATTAATTAATTAATAATTAAAATAAAAAAAAAAAAACAAAAAAAAATTAATTTAAAACCAATATTCATTTTAATTTAAATTTAGATCATGTAGCAATTAAAGCATTTTTAAATAATTTAGGAAGTGAATTAATAATATATTTACCATGTGAACTAATCAAAGTTTCATCTTTATCAACCAATTCCCTAGATAATGACGGTGAAAGTTCAAACTATCAATTTAAAGATAATGGAAATAAAGATTGGGACTATAATCCAGGTGCATCATTAAATTATTATCATAGGATATTTAGCAAGGAGGTGGGGGTCAACAATTCGATTAATGAAATTATTAAAGCAAAAGAAAAGGGCGCAACTATAGACACTACATCGAATGGATTTCTAGAGAGAAATGACCGGGTTTCAGATTCAGATATTATCATAGCATTCACCTTTTCAAAAGAAAGTGAACCTAAAAAGGGTAGTGGCACCAGCTACACATGGGAAAAAAGTAAATCAAAATTTAAATATCACTTTACATTAAATTAAAACCATACTAAATAATATTACATTAAAAAAAAAAAAAAAAAAAAAAAAAAATAAATAAATAAATAATTATTATAATATATAGCGCATCATTTTTTTAATTTAGAAATAATAATTGGTATTTATTTTTTAAAAAAACTTATTTCATTTTGTAGATATAATATTAATATTTTTTAAAAGAATTGGACCATTAGCATATTAAATAATAATAAAAAAAAAAAAAGTAATTTATTAGATTTATCTTAACAATTTTTTTTTTTTATTTCCACATATTCCATCGTATATTATTATTATCTCAAAAGATAGATCTAATATTAATAGCTATTGCTAAATATAAAAATTGCTAACTCATTAATAAAGAATAAAAAAATAAAAATAATTATTTTTTTTAATGCACATAATAATTTGGTTTGTATGCTATAATAGTAATAGCAGTAATAATAAAAATAATTTTTTTTTTTTCAATAACATTTTATAAACATATACTTTAAATATCACTGTACTTTTTTTTTTTTAAAAAAAAAATACTTTTGATAATATTTTATTATATTTTATATAAATAAAATAATATGCAATGTCTTTAAATAATGATACATATGAATATTTTTGCCCACCTCCATTATTATTTAGGAACTTGACAACTAGAGAGGATGATATTTTAAATGGTTATATATATGTTGGTGAGACTTTATGTATACTCGATTGTCCGTATGTATTATTAGATAATTCAAAATTTAAAACTAGTTACTTAGTATATATTAATTTTATATATAATAATTTAGGTCTCCATTATTTACAATTAGAGAGTGGGATATGTTTTATATAATGTCAATTGTTATGGGTGGTATATCCATGATTGCTTCTTTATTTTTAATAATAACCTATAGCCCAATAATAAATAGAAAGATTAATAAAACTTCACTTGCAATATTATCGATGGCAGTTAGTATCTTTTTAATGTCCTCAACAGATGGTTATCAAATATGGGATGTAGACAGGGGATTCACTAAATATTGCCCCGATAAAGGTAGATATGCCAGACAATCCGATCGAAGTTGTTTAGCAACAGGATTATTATTTCAATATGGCTCAGTATCAGCAATTATGTGGTGGTCAGTTTTAGCATTTGATTTGTGGATGTCGATAAAAAAGAAAAAAACAGGTAAAAGACAAATATTTTATTATTTTATAGGTATTAATATTATTTCAATTGTGTTTACCCTAGCACCAATAGGCCATAATCAATATGCTTATAATACGGCTTCAATTGGATGTTGGCTATCCGAATTAAAATATCAACTTGCTTTTTTTTTTATTCCACTTGCAATAGTCCTAACATTTGGTTCAGTTTTTATAGTTTTAATTCTATATGAAATTTATAAAGTAAAATTTATTATTTTTTTAACAATATAAAAAAGTTATTAATTTTTTTTTTTTTAAAGCTATCAGATATAGTGGAGAAAAAAACATTAAAAAAATATATTAGACCTTCAATATTAATTATATTGATGTGTTTGGAATTTTATTATATGGTAATATATTATTCCTATATCACCAAAGATGAAAAGAATGTAGAAAAAAGACTAGTTAATTATATTATATGTTTATTCGAAAATGAAAATAAACCAGGAGGTACAGATAAATGCCATTTTAAAACTCTGTCACCATCAGCACAATTTATATTTTTATTTTCATACCGTATTATGGGTTTAGAAGGTTTGATATTCTATGGATTTACTACTCAAACAAAAAAAATTTGGAAAAAGTCTTATTTATTTAATAAGTTAATTAGAAAACCATCCTATGCAAAACAATTAACAAAATCGAATAGAACCTCTCAAATTTCTTTAAAAAGTAAAGGATCTACAAATAATATTAAAGAAGATATACAACTCTCCCAATTAGATAATACAAATAATACAGATAATGGAAATACAAATATCAATATAGAAAATAATACAGACAACGACGAAATACATATAAAACCTTAATTTAAAAAAAAAAAGTTTATTTTAAATATTAAATAGTAGTTAAAGAAAATAGTTTTCTTTAAATTTTAAAAAGTGTGTACAAATAAATTAAACTATAACTAGTTTTGATGATTATTTTTTTCATAGTCATAGTTGTTATTATTATTGTTATTATCATTATTATTATTATCATTATTACTGTTATTGTCATTCACCGAAACATTAATTGTTACATCTGTTTGTTTTTTAGGAGATTGTTCTGCTGAATGGTTACTATGACTACTATGACTACTATTAATATGATTTTGAATATTGCTATTGCTATTGTTATTATTATTGTTATGCATATTATTTAACTCTATAATTGAAGATAACCTAGTATTTCTTCTTCTAACCTCTAGATTACTAACAGTTCTTTCAAATATTGGTTCTTTATTTGTTTCGAATGAATCTTCATCAGGATCATCTTCAAATGTTTTACCATTCTTCATATATTTATCTGATATATCTCTGAGATAGAAAATAACTTTAATAATTTTTGAATCTAGTTGTAATTGCCATTTCTTTGGGAGGAAGTATTTTAATGAGAAGAGGAACAAGAGAAGTAACAATATTGTATACAAAACTACTACAACTGATAAAATAATTTCTATACCTTTGGAGTCATAAAGATTTGTGGTTTTTAATGATGCTAAAATTAAAATGCAAACATAACTGAATAAAAGAACTGAGTTTCCTAAAACTTCTGCAAAGTTGGATATTTTATATACATATGGTTTAAACATTAACTGTGTAACAATGGATGAGCCTACAACTAAAAGAACTACAAAGATACTGAATGAACTCTTTGGATCGATTAGAGCAAGAGATACAGCCATAAAGAATCTTCTTCCAACAGCTACAAGTTCGTACCAATAAACAGATTTTCTATAATCGATATAAATGGAACCAACCATAAGTAAAACATTTGGATGATCTAATCTCTTTCTGTTGTAGAACAATAATGTGGCGAAAAGTAATGGAATACCAACGATATAGATGATTGTAAAAGCAATGGTTACTCTTTGAACTGTAATATAAGTATGATTGTCGTTGCTGCATTGAATATATGGGAAGAAAGACATGTAAGACTCGCCAGTATTTTCATCTTTATCACATGGGAAATTTTCAAAGAGATAGTTGCACAATGGTAAATATAAAAAGTTGAGCATTAATAAATTGACACGGACACCAGAGTAAAAGAATCTCTTTTCGATAGTCTTTGTTTTAATGTATTTGTAAAGTTGCATTCCAAATATAAATATAACCGATAAGAAAAAGAAAACAAATGGTAAACAAAGCATAACTACATAAAGGTTTGGCCAAGCACTGAATCTATTTATACATAAGAAACCAAATGAAAAGTTTAACCATGATGAACCTGAGTAAAATGCACTAAAGAATGATGGCCATGGTGAAAGTTTAGAAAGCAGCAAATTGAATACTTGGTAGTAATACATCAATGTTTTTCTGGTACTTGATGGTAATGATCTTTTTGGATCTAGATTATAAAAATAAATTATTAATATCTTTTTTAAAAATTAACCCCAATTTATCTACTATCTATATTAATAATTACCTGTTAAAACAAAATATAAGAATAAACCTATAAAAATTAAAACCACAATAACAAAGATAACATATTGAACTGAACCAGTTGGGCAATTTGCACATTCGACACCTTTTCTGTAATAACCAGATTGGCATTTTGAACATAATCTATCTTCATAACCTTCAGCACAAGTAAAATTATAACCATTGTCTGGATTGCATGGAGTAAAGCCAAAATTTGATACACCACATTTTAATAAATACTCTGGGTCTTCTATTGATGGGAATGGGAAATAACCAGTTGGAATTAAAATTTGATTACCACCACCTGGGCAAAAAGAGTCCTCTGGGCATAAGAAGCATGTACCATTAGAACCTCTATAATTGATATCACATTTGCAAAAAGTATGATTATAATATGATGGATCTAATGTTACTCTCATAGAGTTTCCATTACCAATAACTTGTGGACATGAAAATGATTCACCATTTGCTGAATGAATCATTTGATCGCTTGGTTTCATAAAATCTGGTAGAGTTCCGTCACCTGATGCCAAATATGGGTTACCTTCTAAATAGAGAGTTGATAAATAATTTAAACTTTTTGGGATTGCACCTGAAAAGTTATTGTAACTTAGATCCAATGTATCTAAGTTTGGCATCCAAGAGATATATTCGTTAAGTTCGCCCGATAAATAATTTTGTGCCAAATTAATAATAAACATCTTTGTTAATAACTCTATTTGTCTTTCACTATCCCATACCATGTCCTCTGTAAATTCACCTGTTATTTTATTTGTATGAGCTGAAACAATTGTCAACTATATTTATTAAATTTAAATTTTTTGTTAATAAAAGAATTATTATTTCTACAATTTAAAAAATATTAAATAGATTATTACCTGTGTATGATATTTGATAGGGTCTATAATTTCACTAAGAGTACATGTAAAATTATTATTTTCAAGTGCAATTCTAGTTAATTTATTTAAATTTTTAAAAGTCTTTGGAACAAAACCACCTATATTATTATTTGCAATGTTAAAGAATGTCATATTTTTAAAATAACCTATACTTTCTGGAATTGTGCCCTATTTAAAAAACTTTAATTAAAACTATGACCTTATAATATAAACATTTAATTATTATACATACTGTTAATTGATTATTTGAAAAAACAAACTCTGTAATATTTGTTGGAATATTTGTTGTGCAATCTGGTAAAGATGTAAAGTTATTTGAATTAAAATTGACAACTGAAACATTTGGGAGAATACATAACCAATCTAAACTTCCTGAGAATTGATTGCCTGAAAATTTAATAGACTTTTGTTATAATATAATACTGTTAATAAGTGTTTAATATATAAATATACATATTTTATTAATATACCTACATATAAATTTGGATTATCTGTAAATACTCCATCTAATGAACCTGAAAATTGGTTTCTTGATGTTTCAAATAGAGTTAAATTTTTTAAATTTGAAAAAGTTTTGGGTATTGATCCCTAATTTAAAAATAAAAAATAAAAAATACACAAAAAAAAAGCACAGTTAATATTGATTTATTTAATATATAATATATTAATACCTACTGATAAAAAGTTGTCATATAACCAAAATTGCTCGAGAGTTTTTAAATTACCTAATTCATCCGGTAATGAGCCATGTAAACTATTGATACCAAAATCTAAAAGACGTATTTTTGGGATACTACCAACATGAGGAGGTATTGTCCCTTCTAATAAATTTTCTTCGAGAAAGAGTAAATCTAAATTTTCGTATTTTGAGAAATCAGCAATTTCACCAGAGAATTGATTTAAAGCGATCCACAATGTTTTGATACTAAGTGGTAAATATAATGCCCATGTTAAATCACCTTCGAATGAATTATCATTTAAAGACATATACTGTAACTTGTTCATATTTTGAAAAACACCATTAGGTATAACACCCGACATTATATTATTACCCAACTCTAACTTTTCCAAGTGAATCAACCCTGAAAACTCATCAAAAAAATTACCACTTAAATTATTATTTTGTAAATCGATTGAAACTACTGCACTACCACCACTACCATCTGTGAGATCTATACATTCAATTCCATACCAATTATTTGTGCATGGGTCACCTTCTAACCAGTTTGAATTATCGTACCATTCGTTGCCATTCCATTCTTTATATAACTTTTCTAAAATTATTTTTTCACTTCCCACTATTTGTAAAATATTATTTGATTGTCGTAGGGAAAAATTTAATTTTAAATTCTCTTTAATTGACTTTATTTCTCTACTTTTAATTTTATTTCTATTCAATTTTTCATGATGAATACTATTATATTCATCATTTCTAATTGAGATCGAGATTGAAATAAATGAAAAAATTATAAAAATAATTTTTAACAATTTCATTTTTTTTAATATATTTTTTTTAATATATTTTTATATTTTTAAATTAAACAATTATTTATTTATTTTTTTTTATTTTGTATTATTTATTATTTTATTATTACTATCATTTAAAAATTATTTTGGTTACAATTAAATAATAAAAAGTTGAAGAGAAAAAAAAAAAAAAGAAAATTGGTTAAGTTTATGTGTGTTTTTTTACGAAAAATTGATTAAAATAAAAAAAAAATTTTAAAAATAGAAATTTTTTTTTTTTATTTAGAATCGATTATATTATGTTGATTTTTGACTTTTCAACCTCGTTAAATAAAATATCTTTTATTTTCAATATTTTTTTGCTTTATTTTTTTTTTTTTTGTGCAATACATTAATACCTTTTCATTTTAATAACATTTTCAAAAAAAAAAAGGTGGTTTTCAAAAACCGTGTATAAAAAAAAAAATATAAAAATATATTTTTTTTTTTTAATTATAAAGAACTATAAAAAATCTATTATTTGAAAACTAAGTTACAATAACACAAAAATGCAGAGAACGTTGACCAATAAATAATCTCAGATAGAATGGTATTGCAATGTTATCGAGGTTTTATTATGCATTTTCTATTTTTTTTTTTTTTGTAAACCAAAAAAATGATTTTGAAATCTTTAAAAAAAAAATAAAAAAAAAATACCCATTGGCTTTTCAAAAAAAAAAAAGATAAATATAAATACCTTTTTGTGTAAAGAAGTAGAATTGCAAAAACGTGGGGTTGTTTGTTTTTTTTTTTTTTAAGATATTTGGAGTACCCCACAGCGAAAAATAAAGAGATTTGATGATCATCAATTTTTTTATAATATCTATATAAAAATTTGATAATGTGTATTAAATAAATAAATAAATGAATAAAAAAATAAAATAAATAGTTTGATATTAACAAAAAGTTTTTTTAAAAAAAATTATATATTTTTTTTATTTTTTATAAATAATAGAATATCAATCATCAAAGTCAAATGTATTATTATTATTATTGTTATTGTTATTATTATTGTTATTATTATTATTATTATTATTATTATTATTATTATTATTATTATTATTGTTGTTATTATTATTATTTGGTGGAGATGATGATGATTGTTGATCATCATTTAATGAAATTTGTTTTGATGAAACCAATTCTTGAATTCTTTGTTGAATTGAGTCTTTAATTAAAGATTGAATTTCTTTTGTGAATGATATTTGTCTTTCAAGGATAACTTTCGAAATATCATCAATTAAAGCACCAGTATCAAATGTTGAAACTGCTTTGTTAGCTTGAGTTTGTTGAGATTCTGATAGTGTTGGTCTTGGTTTTAGAGGTTTCTTTGATGAAGAGGATGGCTTATCTTTTGATGATTGTGGCTTATTGGGCTTTTGTGATGACATTGGAATACCACCTGTTATTGCACTAGCTTCATCGAAATCATCATATTTGCTTTGGTCATCATCATCATATTGGCTTGCATTATCATCATTGTTATGAGTGGCTGTGGCTTGACTTGCGTTATCGTCATCATCTACATCGGTGCTACCTTCTTTGAGACCTAAAATTTGTTTCCAAAGATGTTCATCTAAATTAATTTCATCACCTAATTGTTCTTTTAATTTCTTTTTTTCTTTTACTTTTCTTTCCATTTTAGATTTTACACTGATAGCCTTTGAATAAGATGATTCCATGATAGCAATATAAATGTTGGAAATGCAGTAAACTGAAATGAATACAAAGATAAAGAAGTAAATCTTTGAAATAATTGGATCTTTTTCAGTAGCACGGAATGTAGCTTGAACATCATCACCATTTTGTAAACCAAATAGAGTAATAGCGGCCTCACCAAACGAAGCAAATCTAAGAGTATGTTCCGAGAACACCATTAAACCAAACAAGCAAAAACCAATAAAGATTGGAAGACTACCGGCAGAGAAACGAATAATTTCTGGGAGACCATTAAGTAAAGCACGAATGAGTGATGTTGATTTCTGATCAAATTCTAAATAACGAATTAAATTAATCCAAGAGAAAAGACAACTTAAACCAATTAAAACCTTTGTAGCTGTACTGGATGCGGTACCGGCTACTTCGAAAAAGTCTAGAATTGCACCAGCAACTGTCAAAACATTACTGATCAAGCAAAGAACAAACCATAAGTTAAAGAATCTTAATTTTGTACGCCAATTTAGACTCTTCCAATTGAGCTCTACTGTGAGGATTGAACGTGTTGAATTACGACGAAGGAGACGTTTAGTACGTTGATATGCTTTAAAAGAGAATGCAAAAGATCTCCATGCTAAAATTTGGCTGAGAATTGAGAAAACAATAACTAATGAATCTAAAATTAACTTTGATGACTGTAATAGTTTACTGTATGGTGGTTCTGAAACTCTGGTTTTCTCGGTATGAATTGAACACTCTATACGGCCAGCTTGTTCTTTTGCATCGAAAATAATATAGACATCCCAGAGATAAGCCACAGGGTGGTCATATTGTAAATGTACATTTGTAAAACTATATTTTATCTTCATATCGTACATACAATAAAAAAGTTGTTGAATTCTTGCAATTTCGGCTGGATCTTTGGTAGGATAACCTTCAAATGGTCCAATATCCTCTGAGTTGATGAGAATTTCATTTGAAACTGTCTCTGTATTTGCATTTGCGAGTGATGTATCAAATACTTGGTCACAATGTATGTAGGATCGTATTGTTAATGTTGCATTGTATGGTGGATAAAAATCACCATTGGTGGGTGAGTAAACTTGGAACTTATTTACTGATGTCTCTTCTAATTTATCATATGCTTCCAATCCATCTCTTATAAAATTTACAGTATCATTAATATTATATAAATACATTAAATTTGAACCGTAATCCCCTTCATATTGAAAATCTGTTGGAAAAAATATGCTATACCATGTTGCCTCGATACCAACTGAATAAATTGTTAAGTCACCAGTTTGTAAACAAATCTAAAGTAAAAATATAATAGTTTGTTAATAATGTGTAGATATAAAATAGTACTGTTTTGTGTATGTGTGAATACAAACAATTAATGTTAAACAAACTGTAATAATTAAATGTATAAAAAGTTTAAAAGGGAATCTATTATATTTTTTCCATTTTTCGAACCAATTTAAATTTAATCTATCTTCTGGAGGCATTTTACCGACAGGTAATAATAATTTTCTAAAAAAATCTTTAATCTGTATATAAAACGGTTTCTTTTTATTGTAAACTCCATTACTATTGTTATTGTTACTGTTACTACTATTTAGCAATGATGATTTAGAATCATCATTTATATTTAATCTTTCCATTTCAATTATTTTTTCTTTTTTTATTTTGTTATTACAAATTTTTTATTATTTATTATTTTTGTTGCTGTTATTTAAATCGAGGTAATATTAAAAAAAAAACATAAACACATCGACAAAACTATATTTTTTAAAGATTTTAAATATCATATCATTTGTAAGAAATCATATATTATTATTTTTATTATTATTATTTATTTTATTATTTTATTATTGTTATTATTATGTTATTATTGTAACTAAAAAAAATAAATTTGGATAATGTTTCTATTATGAAAACTACCACAATAAAAAGTTTATTTTTTTATGTTATATTATAGTGATATTATTACTATTGGTTTATATAATCTTAAGTTTTATACTATTATAAATAAAAATGTTTTAAATAATTTAAAAAAGAAAAATAAAAAGAAAAAAAAAAAATTAATAAAAAAAATAAAATTTATTTTTTATTTTTTTTTATTTTTATTTCTTTTTTTAAAATTATTTTTTGAAAAAATTTTTAAAATTGAACCAGGGTAATCGCTTGTGCATATTCACACATTGATTTGTGCCAAAAGCCAATTATAAAAATAAGAAAAAATTGGAATGGTCACCAACAAAATAATTTTATTTTTCCTATGATAAAATAAAATAAAAAAGGTATTTTCTGAAATCCCATTTATTTTTAAATTGAGTTATTATATACATTATGTTAAAAATTTTTATTTTTTTATTTTGCGTAATCTCAACTATATCTTCGGAATAAAAATGAATCCATATTATAATTGATTTGAAAGTGAATTTATGTATATTTTATCTTTCCATAAAATTTTTAAATAAATAAAATTTTATTATTAACAATGAATCCTAAAATTTTGGTTGATTATTGAGATTTTTCACTTATTTCATTTTGTTTTTGTTGTTGTTTTGGTTCTTTTGGTTCTTTGGGTTGTTTTGGTTCTTTTGGTTGTTTTGGCTCTTTTGGTTCCTTTGATTCTTGTGATGGGGTTGGTGGGGCTGACTTACCTTCTCTTGAATCAAAAATTAAAGTAACTGGACCATCATTTACAATAGAAACATCCATCATAGCACCAAATTGACCATCATGAATTTTTTCTGGTTTATATGCTTTTTTAGCCATTTCTAAAAATTGATTATAAAAGACCTTTGCCTCTTCTGGGGTTTTTGCTATATGGAAATCTGGTTTGGTTCCTTTATAAGTTGCATAGAGTGTAAACTGTGATACTAATAACACATCATAATTCATTTCAACAACTGATTTAGCCCATCCCTTACCCTCTTGATTTTGGAAAACTCTGATATTTAATAGTTTTCTTAAACACCATTCAGCATCTGCAAATATTTGAATTGAAATAATTTTATATAAGTAAAAATTTGAATATGTTAAAAATAAAAAAGCAAACTAAAAATTTTTACCTTTTACAGTATCATCTCTGCTAATACCAACTAAACAAACAATACCATGATTAATTGATGATATTACTTGACCTGCAACGGTTACACTTCCACTTTTTGCTCTTTGTAATACAACTCTCATTTATTAAATATTTACAATTTATATTTGCATTAATATTGATACTTTTAAAAATGAGAAATGAAAAAATAAAAATAATAAAAAATGAAAAAAAATAAAAAAAAAAATTTATTTTAAAAAAATTAATTAAAAAAATGAAAAAAAATAAAGATATTTAATACAGATAATTTTTATTTTTATTTTAGTTTTAATTTTAATTTTTTAATTCGCAATACAATTTATTTGAATAAAGACAAGCTATTTAAAGAATTTTTTTTTTTTTTGAAATGTGTGGTGGTTTATAAATTATTTTTTTAATAAATTTGGGGTTTAATGTATTTAATCAGATAAGAACAATCCATTTTAATTTATTGTTTTTTGTTATAAAAATAAGAAAAGGTAAAATATATATAAATAGATATTAAAAATGTGATAAAAAAAAAAGAAAAAAAAAAAATTAAATTTTAAAAAAAAAATTTTATTTTCCAATTTTTTTTTTTTTTTTTTTTTAAATTTTTTTCGTTTATTATTACTTTTTTATTATTATTTTATTTTGATTTCTTTAAAAAGAAATAATTTAAAAATCTAAATAAATAAATAGTTTAATTATTTTTAAGTGGATCAATTAAATAGAATAATCGAATAGTAAATATTATAATAATTTATAATCAAATCAACAAAATATGGAAAGACAATTAGAAACATTCATATTACATTTAAAAAGAAAAAATGTTGTTGGATCATATCAGGTATCAAGAGCTACAGCAGAGTTATTAAGACATTGGGTATCAAAAGAGAAATGGTCAAATGCCAAAACATTAATTGAAGCAATTAGAGCCATTGGTAAAAGATTAATTGATGCACAACCTTTAGAGTTTTGTATTGGTAATATAGTTAGAAGAGTATTATTTATTATTAGAGAAGAGTATTTAGCAATTAAGAAAAATACAGAACTTGAAAGTGCAACATCCAGCACCACTAGCAAATCACCATCATCATCAGCATCATCATCCACCACAACCTCACCAACCCCAGCATCACCACAAACTACAGCAGTCCACAATTTATCATCATCAACATCAGCAACTTCACAATTAAGATCCGAAACATCATCAAAACATTTATTAAGTTATGAAGATAACGAAGATATTGATTTTACTGAAAATTTCCCAAGATTAAAAGCAGCCATTATTGATAGCGTTAATGAACTCATTGATGAATTGGAAGGTCTTCATAGAAATGTTGCCGATCAAGCAATTGAGCACATTCACTCTAACGAAACCATTATGACTTTAGGTTGTTCAAAAACTGTTGAAGAATTTTTAAAAGAAGCCGCAAGAAAAAGATCATTCAAAGTTATTGTTGTTGAAACTTCACCATCGTAAGTTTTTCAATAAATATAAAAATAATAATAAATTAATAAATAACATGTAATTAATTAACATATTTATTTTATTTTAGACTTGAAGGTCAAAAAACAGCATTAACATTATCAAAAGCATCAATCGATACAACACTTATTACAGACTCTGCAGTATTTGCAATGATGTCACGTGTTAATAAAGTTATTATAGGTACACACGCTGTTATGGCAAATGGTGGTTTAATCGCTACATCAGGTACTCATTTATTAGCAGTCGCTGCTAAATATCATTCAGTTCCAATTGTAGTTTGTACAGGTCTTTATAAACTTTGCCCATTATATGCTTATGATCAAGATACTTTCAATAATTTTGGTTCACCAGGCGAATACTTAAAATTTGAAGAAGCAGAATATTTAGAGCATGTACACAGTTACAATCCAACCTTTGACTATATCACACCTGATTTAATCAGCTTATTTATAACCAATATTGGTGGTCACAACCCCGATTATCTTTACAGATTAATTCAAGAGTATTACGATCCAAGAGATTCTTTAGAAGATGATCAATAATAAATAAAACATATAAATAAATAAATTTTAAAAAAAAAAAAAGAAAAAGGTAAACAAAAAGAGTTTCTAGATAAAAAAAAATATATATATATTTTTTAATGGTTTTTATTTGTATTAAAAAAAAAAGTTATTACTATGTATATATATATTTTTTTTATTTTTTTTTTATTTAATATGAGAGCAATTAATATTCTAAAAGTGGTTCACCAACATTAACAACTTTGGGTATGGTACAATTTAAATCAAAAGCCTTGCTAATAACAATCTTGAAAATCTTTTGTACATTGATAGAGTGAGAAGTTGAGCAAAAGATTAATGGTGATTTCATAGCTGAAGCAAATTTACGAGCTTGTTTGGTGATTTCTTCTTGTTCTTCAATTGGTTTAGTTGCGAAAACGTCAAACTTGGTACCAATTAAAAATGGAATAGCAGTCTTATTGAAACCTCTGGCTTGTCTATACCATTCTTTAACAGAGTTTAATGTTGATTTTCTGGAGAGATCAAACATGAAAAGAATTGCGACGGCATCATTACATACTAATGGTAACATATTTACAAATTCTCTTTGACCACCTAAATCCCAAATTGAAAAAGTAATTTCGGTACCTCTAATTGAAATTGTTTTCTCCATGAAATTGACACCCAATGTTTGAATGTAATCTTCATCGAAAGTACCTTCAACGTATTTAACCATTAATGAAGTTTTACCAATTTGTGAGTCTCCAACCATTCCAACTTTAACTACAACATTGTTCTTTTTGGCATCTGCTGATCCTGTAAATTGTTCTTCTGACATTTTATAATAAATATAATAATAATAATAATACAATTAAAAAATAAAGAGTGATTTATATGTGTGTATATGAGTAAGTATTTATGAAATATATGTATATATATTTAGTATGTGAAAAAAAAAATATTATAGATATTATATCCCTTTTAAAGATTTATTTCTATACTATTTATTTATTGTATGTGTTTATGATTTTATTAATTAGTGTAACAAGAATGTAGTGTTTATAAATATATAACTATTATTTTAAAAATATATATATATTTAATTTTATTATTATTATTATATAATGTACAAAATAAAAAAATAATTATTATTAAACAAAGTAATGGTGTGATTGAATAAAATAAAAAAATAAAAAAAATAAAATCAATTGAATATTATAAAAATTTTGTTTAATTTATTGGAACAGTGGATAAAATTATCTCTCTTTGTGTGAGTGTTGTGGTATTTAACTATAAATATTTATGATATGATAATATAAATAATATGGTGCACTTATCATAAAAATTTTTTTTCAAAATTTTTAAAAAAAATTTAAAAAAAAATTTAAATTTTTTTTTTTTAAAAAAAAAAAAAAAAAAAAAAAAGGAAAAAAAAGGTTGAATTATTTGAATTATTTTTTTTGCTTTTTGTTTTTCTATGTTTTTTTTTTATTTTTTTTTTGACTATTATTATTTAATAAATCAAAAATGTTATTCCAATAAATTGGCAATGATCATACTATAGTAGTATAATAGATAACTCATTCATTCAATTTATTTATTTATTTGTTCCAATTATTTTAGTAGGTATTATTACATTAAAAGTCATATCAGAAATTTTTTTAAAAAAAAAAAAGTAAGATATTTATTTTTTTTTATTTTTTTTTGAAATTTTTTTATTTTTTTTTTTATTTTTTATTTTTTTTTATTTTTTTTTTAGAAAAAAGCATTACTGTTGGTTGTGTTGTTTATACATTATAGAACGTGCATTAATATTCATACAAATAATAAAACTAAAACTATACTGTTCAGTAAAAAAGGTCATCACTCAGACACACATAATATTCTTGTACAATAACATAATATAATAATAAAAAATAAAAAAATAAAGAATTAATTTTTGTATAAAAAAATCAAATAATAAAATTTCTGTTTTTTTTTTTTTTATAAAATAATATTTGAAAATCTATATAATTATTAATAATAATATCAAAATAATAGTTTGAAATAATCAATCAAAATAATAATAATAATAATCATTTAAAATAATAGAAAAAAACCATTCAATCACACTCCCACACATTTTTACCCCTACACACACAACATTTTTTATTTATTTTTTTATTTATTTTTTGGGGTTATTTAGATCCATATAACAAATCTAGAACAAAACAAATATTATATAATTGAAATATTTTGTTATAAAATACATTTATATATATATAACAATATCTTTTTTTTTTTTGTAATTTTA
Source organism: Dictyostelium purpureum (assembly GCF_000190715.1). Classification (NCBI taxonomy): domain Eukaryota; phylum Evosea; class Eumycetozoa; order Dictyosteliales; family Dictyosteliaceae; genus Dictyostelium; species Dictyostelium purpureum. The sequence goes on along the minus strand of NW_003519504.1, from coordinate 36,756 downwards.
TAAATTTATAAATTTGTTTTGTTTTGTTTTTTTTAAATATATAATCTTTTTATTTAAAAAAATAAATATTTTTATTGTATTTTTTTTTTTTTAACAAAGAAAATAATTCCAATTAAATAGTTTATTAATAAAAAAAATTAAATAGTAATTGTAATAATAGTAAAATAATAAATAAATCACAATTTTAATAAATAATAAAATGAGTTCAGATTCAGTCGAAATTCTTTTTAATGATAGAATTTCAAAAGATGATCCAGAAGCAATTTTTCAAATCGTCGAAATCGTTGGATCAGGTTCATTTGGTACAGTTTGTGCATGCAGATGGATGAAAAAAAAAGATAGAGAAGCAAATGATAATAAATTAATAGCATGTAAATTTGTCGAAGTTAATCCAGAAGATACAGAAACCAATATCAATTTAGTTAGAGAAATCGATATCTTAAAGGAATCAATGGATTGCCCATATATTGTAGAATATAAAGGTTGCTATTTAAAGAGTAATATGTTACTTATAGTTATGGAATACTGCAAAGGTGGTTCATTACTCGATATTATAGAATTATGTGAAAAGCGTCTCGTCGAAGAAGAAATTGCCGCTGTTTGCGCAGGTGTTGTAAAAGGTTTAGTTTATTTACATTCAAAAAAAACTTCACATAGAGATATTAAAGCAGGTAATATTTTATTAGATGAAGAAGGTTTACCAAAATTAGGTAAGTACAATACAAAAACTCCGATACTATAATAAATATGAATATTAATTTTTTTATTTTATTTTTATTTAATTTTTAGCTGATTTTGGTGTTTCAACAATTGCAGAACAAGGACAAAAGATGAAAACAGTAATTGGTTCACCATATTGGATGGCACCAGAAATTATTATGGGTCAAGGTTATGATCAAAAAGCAGATATTTGGTCATTAGGTATTACAGCTATTGAAATCGCAGAATTAGTTCCACCAAGATTTGATGTACCACCATCCAGAGTTATCTTTACTATTCCACATCAACCACCACCAACTCTTAAAATTCCATCCGATTGGTCACCAGAGTTTAATGATTTTGTAAAACAATGTTTATCTATGAATCCAGCAAATAGACCATCAGCCCAACAATTACTCAGCCACCCATTCATTCTCAAGGGTTCAAGTCAACAAATTCTTCAAAAATTAGTTAACGAATGTATTCCAATTCTCAAAGAGAAAAGACAAGAGAAAATTAGACAACTCGAAGAACAAGAAGCTAAAAATAGTGCAAGCAAAATGGTATCAAGTGTTGGTACTAGAGCTTCTCAAGCTTTAGCCACTGCAAGAAAAGCCGAGTCACTCAGAGGCTCTGTTGTCATTTTGAACTCTAAGGATAAAACTGCTTCCATTATGCGTAATAAAAATCCACCAACCAGCTCTGCTGCAGCAGGCGGTGCCGGTTCAACAAGAAGAGTACCAGGTAATAAAAGTGTACTCAATAGATATCCTCCTGCCAATGCAGTTAATCAAAATACCAATGTACCATCACCAGCTGGCGGCACAAGTAGACCTGGTAAAATAAACTCACCATTTTTACAACAACAAAACCAACCACCACCTCCAAAACCAGTCTCAAAACCAGTTTCAAAACCAACAACAACTAAACCAACTGCAGCCGCCTCAGCATCTTCTACAAATTCAACTACTCCAACTAAAAGTGGTGGTTCAAGTTTAAATATTAAACCAACTAGTAGCGTAAATAGAAGTTCAATAAGTATTGGTCAACAAAAACAACAACAACAACAACAACAAGACCACGATGATGAAGATAGCCACAGTGTTATCTATCATCCATCATGTAGCGAAGACGAATCTGATATTGAATTTAATAAAGAGGATTATGAAATCATAGATATTTAATAATATTTTAAATCTATCAAAATAATCATAATAATCACAATAATAATAATTTGCTAAAATAATAATGGTTTTTTTTTTTTTATATATAAATTAATAATAATAATCTACAAGAATTTAAAAAAAAACTTTATTGTTTTGTATAATAGTAAAAATAAAATAAAATTTAAAGTATATATAAAAAAAATATAAAAATTATCTTTTTTAATTTATTTGTTTATTTCTTTTAATTTTTTTTTAGTGGCTGTTGAAAATGGTCTTTTTTTGGGTTGACAGGGGTTGATTGAGGGTGATTTTAAAAATGTTTAAAAAATCCAATTGATAATGATGCTTATACTTAAAAATATATTGTTTTTTTATATTTTATTGATTTACAAATAAAAATAAAAATAAAATTAAATCAATTTATCACTATAACACTAATAATAGAATTTGAAATTTAGTTTTGGTTTCTATTGTTTTAAAAATACTTAATGGTTGTGTATTCAATTTGAATTATTTTCTAGAAAATAATTGATAATTCATTTCTTAATTCCTATTTGATGATTTGAAATAAAAAAAGTTAGTATTCTATTTTTAATTAAAAATTAATATTTATTTTTTTTGTATAAAATATTAAAAATAATATAAAGTAATATATTTTAAAAATATGATTATTTTATTGCATTATAAATTTGATTAATTTAAGAAATCATTATAATAAAAATTATGGGTTTTAAAAAACTTTTAGCAGTTAATTTTAAAAAATTTTTAAATTTAAAAATTAACCCATTTTTTATTTGAATTAAAAAATTTAAAAAAAATTTTTTGAAAAAAAAATAAAAAAAAAAAATGAAATTTTTATTTTAATTTTTTACATTTCTATTATTTTTTTCTTTATTACCTTATATTTTTAGATCACCTTTTTTATTTAAATTTAGTAAGTGGAATTGAAGATTTAATTTTTGGGAAAATAAGAGTTTTAGAAAATAACTTTAAATTCTCAATTTTTTAAAAAAAATTTATAAAAATTTAATGATTTTAAACTATATATCTTATAAATACCAAATAGTTACCACAATCAATCATCATATAAACAAATAAACATAATTATAAACATAATTATAAATAATAATAATAATAATAATAATTAATCAATAATTGTTTTATTTTCAGTCTCTAATACACTACACTTACAAATATATCCATCACACGCACAGACACACAAAATTCTCCAAACATCAACACTTAATTCACCCAAATCACTTTAACACCACTTTAAACACATAATATTATTATTATTTTTTTCAATTTTAAAAAAAAATTTTAATTTATTTTTTAATTGTTTTTTTTTTTAAATTTTTTTTTTTCTTTTAAAAATTATCTTTCAATACTAATATAATTCTTTTTTTTATTATTTTTAGCTAGTATCATTTTTATATATTAGTAGTAGTAGTATTTGTAGAGGTTTATTTATTTCATATTTATTATAGAACACAAAAAGAAAAAAAAAATAAAAAGAATAGTGTTTTAATATTAAAAAACTTTTGAAAATTTCATCATCAAAATTTTTTTTATTTTGTCAAATCTTTTAAATTTCAAATTTAATTTATCGAAAATATGTCAGATGTAGCTGCCCCACCACCACCACCACCACCAGCTCCAGCTCCACCACCACCACCACCATCAATGGGCGGAGCTCCACCTTCATCTGAAAGATCTGCATTATTAGGTTCAATTCAAGGTTTTAATTCAAATAAATTAAAAAAAGTCAGCACTAATGAAAAAAAACCAGGAGGTAAGTAGATTTTTTTTTGATATTTTTGCAATAACAGGAGTGTTTTTTTGAAAGTCTGAAAATCTTTGAAACACTTCAATGTTAAGTGTTTTTTTGATTTTTTTGACTTTTTTGACTTTTTTAACTTTTTTTTTTTTTTATGTTATTCTTATAATATATATTAATATATTTCAATTTTAAATTGTTTTAATATAGATAAACCAGTCGCTCCATCAGGTGGATCATCAAATGCATCAATAGGGGTATCATCAAAACCAGCACCAGGAGGCGGTCCATCAGGTTTTGGTGATATTTTTGCAGGAGGTATGCCAAAATTAAGAAGCACAGGTGCAAAGGTAATTATCAAATATTCAATTAAATTTCAAATCAATTTTATATTTTTATTTGTGAATTAGGAACTGTCAATATTTGAAAAAAAAAATTTAAAGAAAAAATGAAGATTATATTATTTCAATTATTGTTTTTTTTTATTTTTCTTTTTTTTTCCCAAATAGTTTATAAGGAAATATATTAATATAATCAATTATTTTACATTCTAGACCACAGAGTCAAGCTCTTCAGCCACAACACCAGCTCCAGTTTCAAAACCAGCTCCAGTATCAAAACCAGCTCCAGTTTCAAAACCAGCTGCACCTGTTAATAATGCTCCAGCTAAACCAGCCCCATCAAATGTAGCCAAGCCATTGGTAACATCAATCTCCAAGCCAGTTATTAAACAATCTACAGGTGTATTAAGACCAGCACCTGTTATTTCAAAAGCACCTGTTGTTAGCAAGGTTGCTGCCAAACCAGCTCCAACACAAAATAAACCAGCTGCTCCAGTAGCACCAGTAGCACCAGTTGCTCCAGTAGCACCAGTAGTACCAGCTGCCCCAGTTTCAGAAGCACCAAAACCAACACCACCAGTAGTTGATCCAGCTTCCATTAAAACAAATACATCATCACCACCAACATCATCACCAAAACCAACAATGGACCTTCCACCACCAATTCCAAAACCAAGCCATGACTCAATATCAAATACTGCCAATGAACAAACAAAACCAGTTGATAATAGTGGTGTAGTTTCAGAGCACACAATTTTACCAGGAGATGGTAGCAGATCAGTTAAAACTAACCCAACCCATACAGTTACATCCAAACCAGCTGCCCCTGTTAATAAACCAGCTGCAGCTGGTGGTACACCAGCAAACTGGGTCAAACCAGGATCAGGCCCAATATCACCAATCGGTAAAGTTGTACAAAGTGCTTCAGTTCAAGTTGCTCCACCAAGAAAAGTTACAAGTTCAGCAACCCCATTAAAGCCAGCTCCAGTTATTACTTCAAAATCTGTTGCAAAACCAGCTCCTGTAAATACAAATACTACATCATCAAACTCTACATCAAACCCAACTACCCCAACATCAGTATCATCACCTAAATCACCAGCTGTATTTAATATCCCACCACCAATTGCTAAACCATCAGCACCAAAAGACGAAGCTGCTAAACCAACACCAGCACCAGCACAAACACCAGCACCAGCTTCTGTTCCAACACCTAAACCACAACCAGTTGCAGAGCCACCAGCTCCAACACCACAACCACCAAAAGAACCAGAAACCAAACCACATCAACATCAACAACAACCACCAGCTACTCTTCAACACCAACACTCATCAAGCAGCATTAAGAATATATCTCCAAGAAAGAATGACAGCGATGAATTGGTTTGTGCTAGATGCGGCGGAGGTATTGAAGGAAACCACTTTAAAGCATTAGACCAAGCATGGCACATTGAACATTTCACCTGTGTTGAATGTAATACAGGTATTCAAAACTTTGTTCAACATGATGGCCAACCATATTGTGAAGTTTGTTATGATAGAAAATTCGTTGTACACAAAATTTGTAATATATGTGACAAACCAATTTTTGGCACTGTAGTTTCAGCAATGAACTCAACCTACCATTCAGAATGTTTCAAATGTTCATCATGTAATTCAAATTTCCCAGATAGTAAGTATAATATATTATTTATCATGATACGTTTAAAAAATTTTAAATATTAATTTTTTTTTTTCTTAGATGAATTTTATCAATATGAAGGTAAACCATGGTGTGGCCCATGCATCCAAAAGATGACAAAATCAAAATATGAAAAATGCGACTTTTGTAAAGAAGAAATTGATTCAAAATCAGATGGTGTTATCAAAGTTTTAGGATGTAAATATCATAATAATAATAAATGCTTTGTTTGTTACGATTGTAAAACACCATTCCCAAATTTAAATTACTATGAAATAGATACCCATCCAATGTGTTATGATTGTGCCGTTAAACATTAAAAAATAAAATAAAATTACCTAAAACAAAAACAAAAATAAAAATAAATAAAAAAAAAAATAAAAAAAAAATAAAAAAAAAAAAGAACATACAAATATTTTTTTAAATAAAATTATGTATTTTTATATTTATTATTAATTATTTATTAAATGTTTATTTTTTATTTTTAAATTTTTACTATTTACAAAAGATTTTTTTTTTTGGGGGAATTTTACACTTGGTGATGTAAATTATAAAAAAATATCAAATGTAAAGGTGACAAAAAAGATAATAATTTTTGAAGAGGAAATTTGGTACAGTTCATCCAAAAAAAGAAAAGATTTTTAATTTTATTATTTTTATTTTTATTTTAAAGTATTTTTATAATATTTTTGTGTAAAAACCAGGATAGAATCCGGAGTGATTGATATTATTTTATTACAATAAAAAATTTTATTTTATAAAATAATTTACAAAAATGATAAAGACCATTGGGAATAGCAGGTGCCCCTTATGCCTGGGTGCTTAGATTTTTTTGGGTGGGCTTACCCATTACTAAAATCCAATTTTTTATTTTTTTTATTTTTTTTTTTTATTTTTTTATTTTTTTTTTAAAATTTTTTAAAAAACTAACTGATTCAGCGTCCCTATAAATTTCATTTTATTTTTGCATGTAACATTATTATTATCTTATCTTTTTTTTTATATTTATATCTTGTAATATTATTATTATTTTCAAATTTTAACAAAATGAGAATCTTCATCACTTTATTATTAATCTTTGGTTTATTCTCCTCATCATTTGCTGTTCAACCACAACAAGTTGAATTAGAAAACTTACAATCTACTAAAGATTTTGGTAAATTTTTAGTTGGTTTTGCTGAAGGTCTTGAAGTAAGTATTTTTAGAAAAACCACAAAAAAAAAAAAAAAAAAAAAACAATTTTCTAATTTAATTGTTATTTACTTTATCATTAGATCTCACTCAGTGGTCACTTAAAATCATGTATTGCTTCAATCGATTCATCATTCGCTGATCTTTCAGCTGCTTATCACAACATCGATAGTGGTTTCTCACACAAATCAAGCTCAACAATGAGAGCTGGTCTTCGTGATTTCGGTCATGGTATCCTCGATGTTTATAACGCTTATAACCGTTGTGGTGTCAAATCCTTAATCTCTGATATCAGAACCATCGCTGCTGAAGTTAGCTCTGAAACTGGTATCCTCAAATTAGTTATCCACGAAGGTATTGATATCATCCACAATGCCCACACTCTTACCACTTCTTTCAAAAATATGATCTCTGATTGCAAGAGAGGTGACTTCACTGGTTGTGGTGTTAACTCTGGTAGAATCGTTGGTATTTTAATCCACCAATAAACATATAGTTTTATTTAAACTAAACAAACAACAATAATAAAATAAAATTATATCAACTCGAATTGAACTTGTATATTATTTTTTTATAAATAAAAATTTAAATAAATTTTATTATATTGGTTTTAATTAATTATTTTTTAATTTCTTTTTTTTTCATTTTGTTGGTATATCAGTGTGATTTCTAATTTTTTTTGTTATTTTATAAATTTTTATAAATATTTTATTATCACTTTTTCAATTTCACTTTTTTTAATTTTTTTTTTTTTTTTTTAATTTTTTTTATATTTTTTGAAATTAATACTCTTTTGATGCAAATACTTATATAATTTTTTTCGATTATTGTATTAATAGTTTTTTAATTATATTTATTTATTTTATTTTTTTATTTGTTTTTAATTTTTTTATTTAATTTTTTTTTTTTTTTAATTTTTTTCATTTTTTAAAAAATTTTTTTTTTATTAAAAATTTAATTTATTTTTATTTATATCATTCAAAAAGATGAGCGATGAAATTTCAAATGTTTTATTAAAAAGAAAGAGAAATGATGAAGAGGTTATTTCAATTCAAGATGCCTTAAATGATCAGCTAGAGGAAGAAAAAAATTTAATAGAAGAAGCAAAGAGACAAGAGGAAGAAGATTGGGGTGACGAGAATTGTTGTTCTTTTGAAAAAGGTTATATAAATCAATCTGTTTTTGCATGTAGAACATGTTCAACCGATGATAGATTAGTAAGTTTTTATGTAAATTACTACTAAAAAGAAAAAAAAAAAAAGATTCACTAATTTATTAATTTAATAAAGTTTGGATTCTGTTATGGTTGCAGTATGCACTGTCATTTATATCATGATATTTATGAATTGTTTCATAAAAAAGATTTTAGATGTGATTGCGGTACATTGGTTCAGCAACCAAAAGAGGGTGATCAAAAAAAAGAATTCTTATGTCAATTAGCACCAATTTCAAAAGATGAAAATGGGGAACAAATTGTCAAAAAAGAAATATTAAATTCAAAAAATCAATACAACCATAATTTTAAAGGAAAATATTGTTATTGTGATAGTGTTTATGATTATAAGGAGGATATGATTCAATGTATTCTATGCATGGATTGGTTCCACGAACAATGTTTAAAATTGAATTCAAAAGTTTCAGATATTCCAAGTGTCGATGAATTTTCAGATTTAATTTGCTCGGATTGTGTTAAGAAATTCAATTTTTTACAATATTATCCATACATTAGAGTTTATATAGTAAATGACCATATAGTTATTGATGATCCACCAAAAGCAGATATTGAAAATAAAACAACAGTAACAACAACAACAACAACAACAACAAAAACAACAACAACAACAACAACCACAGCAACAGAAGCAACGACAACATCATCAGAAAATATTACAGGATCAGGTTTGGATTTAGTAACACCTCCACTCAATATAACTTCAGCCAATACAACATCAGAATCAACTATAAATAAATTATCAGTAAATTCAAATAGGTGCAAGAAATCATTAATTGGTCCAAATAGTTTATTTTCAGGTGATTTGTTTTGTAAAGAAAATTGGACAAGTGATTTGTGTCAATGTGGCGATTGTAAAATATATTATAAAGAAAATAAATTAGAATTTTTATTTGAAGGTGATTCAAATACTATATCTCATAGGGAGAGTTTAGAATCTTCAGTTGAGGGTGATAAGGATATTTTTAATAAAACTCAAGATACTTTCGAAAAAATTGTTCCATTGCAACAACAAAGAGCGTTATTGGAGGGTTATAGCAACATGAAAGAAAAATTAAAAGATTTCTTTTCAAAAAAAGCAGATACAAATCAAGTTATTACGAAACAAGTATGTATATTAAATAATTATAAATAATAATAATAACAATAAAAAATAATAATAAAATAATCAAACACCAAAACTAATTCTTTTTTTTTTTATTATTAAATATAGGATATCCAATCATTTTTTAGAGATTTGAATGTAAATAAAAAATTTAAAAATAATTAAGGGTGATCATTTATTTTGACTAAAATTTAAGTAAATAAAGAAAAATAATTAAATATTTTAAAAAAAGGAATTTATAATTTATAATTTATTTTTTATTTTAGTTTAATTTTTTTTTAAAAACATATTCGAATTGAGTTAAAATCATTTCTTTTGTAACTTCCCAACCTTCAAAGCTATTATTTGAAACTAATAATGGTTTTAATCGTTCACTTATAGAACATTTGCTTTGGAAAATAATATTCTTAAGGAAATCTTGATTTTGGATAAAGGATAGAAGTGCTTTGCATTGAAAATTATCGAAAATTATTAATTTTTTGATAAATTGAACAAATGTTAATGTTCTCCAGGTAAAATCGTTTGATAATGATTGAACAATCTTTCCAAAATCAATTGGTCCCCCAAATAGATTGAAACAGATTAAATTTTCTACTGGTGATGGTTGATTCCAACAATTTGAAAGGAATAGGAGATTATTTGCAGCCCATGTTACTGGTACTGTATAGACTGATTGGAATTGAATCTCTAATGGGTAGCAATCCATAATATAAAATGTTTGAAGAAGAATTTGGAATATATCGAGTTCTTTATTAATACCTGTATTTGGATTTGAAAATAAAAATGGTAATCTTATTATCATTGTTGGGATACCTTTGGCTGTTGCTTCCTTTATACGATATTCACAAACTACTTTGGATTGGAAATATCCATTCATAATTATATTGTCCATCGATTCACTGACGAGGAGTGGTGATTGATAATCATCTAAAACACTGAGAGTTGAACCCCAATATACACCAAAAGTTGATATTTCAACAAATCTTTTTAGTTTAATACTTGATGCGAATCTAATACATTGGTTAACTCCTTCTAAATGTGGATATAAATCTGAATATTTGCTTTTGAAACTTGTGTTATAAGCTAAATTGAAAATTACACCGACTTCTTTTGATAAAAGAGTATAAGTTTCTTTTGATAACCCAAAGAGCTCTTTAGAATAGTCACCACCAATAACTACAATTTTATCGATTTGTTCTTTTGTTAATTGTTTATAGAGTTGATGATCTTTAAATAATTGGATAATGGATTCTTTTGTTTTATCACGAGTAAGGCAATAAATTTTTTTATAGGTATCGGATTTTATTAAATTTGATAAAAAGTAAATACCCAAAAAACCTGTTGAGCCAGTAAGAAGAATAGTACTGCTATCAAAGGTACCATTTGCTACAGAGTCCTTGTAAACCTTAATTTGCTCTTGATTTGGTAAAATAATTGATGGATCAAGCGTAGCTTCTTTTATCCAATCGATTGGTTTAGGTTCTTCAACTGGTTGGGGTTGATCTCTCTTTTTAGTGGAGTAATTTGGCATTTCAACAGCATTTTTAATTGTAGAAATTAATTGTGAAATTGTTATTTGTTGTAGTTGAGAAATTGTTACAATATTTGGCTTAAATGTTTTGTCAATAAAGGATTTTAATTCGATTGCCAATATAGATGTGAAGCCATATTGATTCATTTGAATATCTAAGTTAATTTTTGATTGATCAATTGATAAATACTCGCTGAATTTTGAAAGAATTATTTCTCTAACTGATAAATCTTCATTATCATTTGAATTATTTGATTGGATGGAATTTAAATAGAAATCTAATTTATATGAAAGGAGGTGTTTCTTGAAAGATCTACTAATATTTGAATGGTCAAATTTCGCGACAATTTTATTATTTAGTTGATCATGATTTTGTAAAATTAAATCCAAAGAACCTAAAACAATATTTGTTGAAATTAAATCTAAACCTTGTGATGTAAAGAGGGCTTGGACAGAGTCGGATCTAGATACAAAACCAGATTGGTCAATGGCAGAGAAATTAATTGAAACAATAGGGTAGCCAAACTGTCTTAATGCTTTTGAATATGAATCAATTAAAGTATTTGCACAAACATAGCCACATTGTCTATGAGCACCTAAAACACTGGCAATTGATGATGCTAAAACAAATTTCTTTAGTAGCCACCCTTTTAAGCCCATTGCTGTTTGTATATTATATGCTCCAATAATTTTAGCACTATTGGATTGGATGAGTTGGTTTAAATCAATTTCCTCTGGTTCACTTTGGACAGGAGCAAAGGCATTATGGAATACAGTTTCTATTGGATCTAGTGTTGGATTCTCATTGTAAAGTTGGTCAATTGCATTTGATAGTTCTTGGCCATTTGAGATATCAACTTGTTTATAAAAGATGCGAATTGTTGGATTATTGATTTTTGAATTTGCTTCTGCAAATTTAAATTCATACCTAACTGGTGATTTTGAAAAGACGATAATATTTTTAACACCTTGATCGTTTTGTTTGGAACTATTATTCACTATCCATTTAAGAATTGTTAATGATAAACCTCTTTGACCTGTAATTAAAACTGTTTTTCCAAATAAATCATTATCAATTTGGAATGATGGTGATAATAATAAATAGTTTTTATCAAATTGATAGTTTGATTTTTCAATAATAAATTGAACCAAGTCCGGAATGGTTTGATAGTTAATTACGACCTTTCCAATGTGCTCTCGTTTACCCAAATATTCAATTGCATCTTTAATTTCCGAAACTGGGAACTCGGTAATTGGAATTAAATTTAGTTTCTCTTCCTTGATCATATCTGTTATTGTTTGTAAAATTGGTTTGGCTTTTTTGAAACTAGCTGGTGTCATAACTTCAACAGTTGAATATGAAATATTGTATTTAAATTTATTAAAATCTGTTGTATCATTTGAATTTAAATGATTAATGCTAAGATCCACAATACGACCACCTTGAGCTAATGTATTGAAGTTTGCTTCGAGGAATTCAAATGGTAAAGTATTAATAATTAAATCCACACCATTTCCAGATAATATTGAAGGGGTTTTGTTTATTTCCGATATTTTCTTTTTAATTTCAAAAGAGAAGTTGGTATCTCTTGATGAATAAATTCCAGTAATAAAGTTTCCATATGTGTTACGAAGATATTGTTCTTTTTCCTTTGATCCAACAGTTACGAATAGTGATGATTTGAATCCACTTGCTTTTAATATTTCAATTAATGACAAACCAATCCCACCAGTTCCTGAATGAATTAAAACACTTTCACCTGATTCAATATCTAAATTGCCTTTATAAAACAAAGAGTAGTATGATGTAATATACACAAGTGGGATTGATGCTGCGTCGGTAAATGAAATATTGCTTGGTTTTATTACAAATCTATCTTGGTCAGCAATAACAGTTGATGAGGTAGAACAGAAACATGCACCTAATACTTGGTCACCAACTTTAAATTTACTAACTTTATTACCAACTTTGGTTACAATACCACTTAATTCATAACCTATTTCTGGGTTATTATAATCTCCTTTTTGGTTAGTTACTTCTCTCTGTACCAAGCCACGGTAAACCAAATTGTCTTTAAAGTTGATACCTGCTGCCATTACTTTAACTTGGATTTCATTATCTAACAATGATTTTTTTGCCTCAAGTTTAAATTCTAATGTCTGAGCATCTAATCTTGCTACCAAATCTTCCTTGTTGCTAACATATGAATTTGACTTGTATTTTAATTTTAAATTGGTCTCTTGTTTAACCCTTTCATAATATACTTGATTATCTCTGACGATAAATTCCCTTTGAATGTGTTTACTAGAATTTGTTAAATTATAGGAGATTCTAAAATCAGCTAAAGTTTTTTCATAAAAATCTGCTCCGAAATCTATTGAATAAATATTTAAACCTGGGAATTCACAGAAATATCTGAAGGCACCGATTAATGATGATGCAAATGCATTTATAGATTCTAATTGAGCATATCTTGATAGTAATACATGTTTACAACCACTATTAGTCTTTAATAAATGTTGATTAATTTTAATATAATCAAATGTAGTCTCTTGGAAATTACCTTCATTTAAATCATTAAGAGCTCCACAAGATAAAATAACTGATTTTTCTGTTAATGGAGTTTGGGCAATTTGTTTTTCAAAATCTTCGTATGTAAAAGATCTATAAATATCGGTTCCTTCTTCGTTAATATCCATGGCACTTTTAAATTCTTGTGATTCGTCAATGTTATCTAGTTTTGGGCCAAAAATAAATATTTGATCAAAGGAAGCAATAAGACCAGTTAAAGATATAGTTTTTTCTGCTGATTCTATATAGTTTGGTTTTTGGGTGGTTATTACATATGGTTGAGATTGAGTTGCAATGAAACCTTTAAAGTTTAAATCTGTTACCAATAGTTTTTGCCATTCATCCAAAGTTGTAACTGAGCCATAGCAATTATATGATATCCATTGTTCAAGCATTTCAATTTGTTTATTTGTAGTTTTTGGTTTAAATAATGTATCAACTATTACCAAATAACCGTTTCCAGATAAAATTTTATTAATGTTATCAATTGATGATTTCCTATCCTGTTGAATTTCCGATACACCATTTAAAATAATGATATCATAATAAGATGGATTGAAATTTTGTTCTAATAGATCTTGTTGTAAGTTGATTGGCTTAAATAAACATTTGATCAATGGACTATCATCGATTATTATATGTAAATTCTCTTTGATTTGTTGTACAAAATTTATTTCTTTATCAGAGAATGTGAATTCAATGTTAATTTCTGATGATGAATTTCCTTTAATTAGTGCACATATTTGGTTTATTATAATTTCTGATAATAGACCAATACCACATCCAATTTCTAAAATTCTGAAAACGATACTTTGATTTAATATTGGTTTAATTGAATTTGAAATGATTTCTTTAATAATTTGATTTTGCTTGATTATGGGTTCAGGAGAGGAGTCTATTAAATTTGAAGATGCTTGGTCAACAGAACCTGGATTTTTGATCAAATATTTTGCTAGTGTATTTAAAGTTTTTTGGTCTTGAGCATTTAAAACTGCAAGTAAAGGAGAGGCTTGTCCATATTCAATTAATGATACATTTGATTTTAACATTTCAAAGTAAGATTTTGCAATATTATGCTTTGCTATACCATCAATTTCTGATATATTAAAATAATTTGAGATTAAAAGTTCAGTAGCTTCACTTGTGACTTTGGCGGGTGTAATATCTTGATATTTCTTTTTAATTGGAGAATATAAACTTGTTGTAAATGCTTTTTTAATATTATTTGCTGGTTTTGAAATGATTTCATTAAATTTATTTAATAAATTAATTGAAGGTAATTCCAATGGTGAATCTATTGATTGTTTAACGATTGAGTAAATAGAGTTGGTTGGGCTTGCTAATGTTAAACCATCTGAGACTGGGTTGGTTGAAGTGAAAACTATGAAAGGAATATTAATTAAAACAGAACCATCCTGATCAAAGCAAATGGCTTTGGCAATATGTGAGTTTCCAATAGCTTCTACAAATTCTGAATAGCAATAAAGGTATTTATATTTCTCTCTTTCATTTACAGATTTTGGTATATTCTCTGAAAAAAATTGAACACCTTGAAGTTTTTCAAAGAGCACAATACCTTTGTTTTCTCTTATTACCGCCAAGCTTTGGAAGCATGCATCTAAAATGCATGAATTAAAGAATAACTCGTCATGTTTGAGAGCTGAGCTTAAATCAATTTTAGAAAGTGATGATGTTTTATCAAAAGAAGCCTCCTCAATAGATTGGAATGGACCAGAATAATTTAATGACACCATATCTTTTATTGCTTCGTATAACTCTGGTTTTTTTAAAGTTATCCAACTGCATTTCTCTTTAAGGCTATTGATATTGACCTTTTCTGGAACTGAGTTAAGTTTGGTAATTGAAAATCGACCCTGAGCAGACAATACCCATCTATCGATTTTATCATCTTTGAAATGGAAAACTACTCTATATTCATTTTTTGAGGATTGATAAATATTTGTTGAAAGAATTTGCTTCATTCCTTGAACTAAAAAAAATGGAGTTTTAAATTCTAATGAACTAATTGAGAGATCTTGATTTGGGAAACATTTCATTATTGAGTCTAAGTATACACACCCTGCTAAAAGAGTTTTATTTTTCGATTGATGACCCTTTAAATATTTAAATGGCTCCTCACCAATATCAATATATGAAGTATAGGAAATTAATGGTGATGATTCATTTTTAAATCCCAGTGGATTTAATGGTAACCCATTAACTCTATAAGATACAGATGCAGCACCTTGAGTAAAATAGACATCATCATCCCATTTATAGTGTGGTAAAACATATGATGCTTTCTTTGATTGTATCTTATCGTTGCTAGTTGGTTCCGATAATTGGTATTTAAAGTTTACTTTACAGCCATTACAATATAATTGAGCAATAGTTGCCCTAATATCAATCATATCAGTATTGGTCTTTCTATTTAATGATTGATGAACTGAAGTTGAGTCCGGTAGGAAATAATCTGAATCCATGGGGGCCATTTCCTTGATATAATATATCAATGTTGGGTTTGGTGATAATTCTAAAAACTGGACTCTATTACCAAGATTATTTGATTCAATAAATTTGAAGATGTTTTCGATAGCTTTTTGGAATAATACAGGTTTTCTAATGTTGTCATAAATGTAATTTGAATTAAACTGAGAATCTTGATCTTTAAATAACTCACCAGTTACTGTAGAGAATATTGGAATGAGTGGTTTTACTGATTTAACATCTTTGGTTATATTTAATACCTCATTCTTAATTATCTCTTGTTTTGATGAATGGAAAGAAGAGTTTGAACCCAATAATACTGAAAATAATCCTTTTTCTTTAATAGTTTGTGAAATTTCATTAAGTTCTGATTCGATGCCGCTAATGACAATGGATGATGGGGAATTGTAACAACTAATTTCAATATTTGGGTACTTTGATGAAAATTGATCTTTAAATTGCTTTTCATTTAAGCCAATAGCCATCATTTTGCCGGAACCATTTGTTTTACTTTGAAGTGTTGATCTTTGATAAGTAACGAAACAAGCAGTTTCTAAATCGATCATACCAGAACAGTAGGCAGCGGATACTTCGCCAAAAGAATGACCAACAATAATGGATGTCTTAATACCCCATTTACTGTAAAGTTCAAATAATGAAACTTGTAGCATAAAAATTGATGGTTGTGCAATGGTTGGATCATTGATTGAAATAGTATCGTTATCTTTGATAGCTCTTAATTTCGATAGAACAGAGTACCCATAGTATTTTGAAAGGAGTGAATCTACCTTGTCCATTGATTCTTTAAAAGTTGCTTCCCTGTTATAAAGTTTAGTAGCTTGACCATTCCATTGTGGGCCCTGACCACACATTACATAAACTATTGGTGATTGATTATTGTCTGTTATTTTGATATTACCAGAAACATTACTATTGGTCGAAAAAGATTCAGTTATACTAAAATCACCCCATTCACTGGCATCAAAAACTACTCTTTGAGATAATTCTGTTGGTTTTGAATAAATTTGATTGTAAACAAAATCTTTAAATGACATTGAATTTGAGTATAATGTTGTATTACCAAGTAACTCCTCTTTTATCAAATCAAGTGATTTCTTTGAATTTGCTGAGACTGGTATTAATAACTTTGTTTCGGATTTAAAACTTTTGGTTTTAATAGACTTATCATTATATTCACTTAACAACAATGATACATTTGAACCTATTTTTTAAATTTATTGATATTAGTAAAAAAAAAACTTTTAATTATTTTATCTATTACTTACCGGTGATACCAAAACTGTTAATTGCGATCGATACCAATTTATTTGGGAATGGTGTGTTTTCTTTACAAACCTTAACATTCCACTCATCAAATTTAATATTTGGGTTTGGTTTATTAAAGTTAATATTTTTAACGAACTGACGATGTTTAAGCATTAAACAACATTTTGCTAACGATGCAACACCTGAAGCTGCCTCTAAATGACCAATATTTGATTTTATTGAGCCAATTAGCAATGGATTTTCTTTTGATTTTACTGATTTAAATATATCTGAAACTGACTCAACTTCAATTGGATCGCCTTTAATTAAATTTTTTTATTAGTATATTTCTTTATGAAGTTTATCATATAATTATAGTTTTTCTTACCAATAGGTGTTCCAGTACCGTGTAATTCAAAGAAATCTATATCTGAAAAAGTGAGCGAACTTTTTTCAAAAGTCTTAATAATATTATTGGTTTGGGCCAACTTTGATGGTTTAATAAAGTTGTCTTTATTTAAAGAGCCGTCAACATTTGAATTGATGCCTCTAATAACTGCATAAATTTGGTCACATTCACTAATTGCAAGTGAAAGCTTTTTTAATATTAAAACTACAACACCTTCAGCACGAACAAAACCATCGGCAGATTCATCAAAAGAGTTGCATTTACCACTTTTTCCAAGTATACCAATTGATGAGAATGCCTTTGATATTTGTGGACTTAAAATAAAGTTGGATCCACAAACAACTGAATAGTTACAATCCCCATTTACAATGGATGAATAACCCAATTGACATGCATTTAATGAACTTGAGCATGCAGAATCCACTGTTAAGGATGGGCCATGGAAATCGAAACAGTAAGAAATTCTATTTGCCATACCTCCCAAAGTTGAGTTAAAAACATTATAATTTGCAATCTTATCAAAATGTTCAGTATTGACAGATGAGTAGTCGATTGTAGATGCACCAACATATACACTTGTATATGTACTACGGAGTGATATTGGATTTATACCAGCATCTTCAAAAGCCTCATAAGTTGCCTTTAATAATAGTTTTTGTTGTGGATCTAATTGTTTTGCTAAGTTTTATAAAAAAAATTTATTAAAAATTTATTATATTTTTAAAGGTAATGATTATTAAGCTTACCATCAGATGGATTGATACCAAAATGCATAGGATCAAAATTCATCCATTCTAAAATAATAAAAAAATTAGTATGAATTATAACACCATATTTATAAATAAAATTCTGCATACCCTCCAACTCTACTAACCCTGCATGCTTATTTGAAATTTCATTCATTTCATGAAATGAATCCGAGAATCTTTGATTCGTTTCTATAACACCATCAAAACCATTTAATAAATTTTCCCATAATTCTGATGGTCTATTTGAGTTACCGGGTAGTCTTAAACCAATACCGACAATAGCCACATCATTATTACTATAACTATTTGTTTCTAACATTTTTTAAAATAAAAATAACAAATATATATATTTTTTTTTAAAAAATTTGTTTATAAATAATAAAAAAAGGTAAACAAAAAAAAAATTAAAAAAAAACTTCTGTAAAAAAAAAAAATTTAATTCATTTAAATAAAAATTACCCTTTGTTAGCCAAGATAATCAACAAAAATGTGATTAATCACAAGAAAAAAAAAACTCGAAATCTTTTGATTGGATATCAAAAATGATATTTAGAAATTTAAAAAAAATAAAAAAAAAATAAAAAGTCAAAAAAAAGATTATTTTTTTATTTATCAAATTATAATAATGTAATAATTTAATATATAACTTATATAACTTATAATAATATATAAATATAAATATATAAATATAAATATATAGATAAATATATAGATATTATATAAATATATTATAAATATAATTAAAACAATATAATTTAAATAATATATCAATACCAAAAAAGGGAAATATTTCTTAATTAGATATACCATCAAAATGGTAAATATGCTCCTTTATTGGTTATTACCTTTATTATTACACAATTTCTTAAAAACGAATAAATAATTCTTTAATTTTTTTTTATTATAAAAATATTTTTTTGAATTTTTGATAAAAAAAAAAAAGTTTTTAAAATAATTTTTTTTTTTTTAAATTTTTTTTTTTTAATTTATTTATGTCCTTTTTTTTTTTTTTTTTTTTTTTTTTTTTTTTTCTCTTTCCTAAATCCTTTTATTTTTAAATATATATTTTATTTTGTTTATATCCAAGACAACAATATCGATATGTGATCATTTTGAAAAAAGACAGCAAAGAAAATAATTTAAAAAATTAAATTCGAAAAATAGTAGAATAAAAAACACACATCCCCACACCACTTAATAGTTTATTTTTTATTTTTATAATAATTATTTTAAAAAAAATTTTAAATTAAAATACAATTAAAATAATAATAAAAATTATATATATAAAATATTTAACTATAGAATAAAATAAAATAATAACAGTGACATAGTAATAATATCATCAATCTATAAATTATAATTTGTGATATAAAAATAAAATTTATAAATCTTTAATAACTATAATAGTATTAATAAAATCAAAATAAAATGAAATCATCACCATCATCTTCAGATATGAAATCATTTAATAAAACAAAAATCAAGGTTATATTAAAAAATGTGGTTGATCTTGGATTAAATCAAAACAAATATTTAATTCAATCAGATAAAAAAGTGTTATTTTGCCAACAAACCACATTTAAAAACGATTATTCAACACAATTTCAACATATTTTATCGCGTCAGGAATATAGCAAAATTATTGAAACTTTAAATTCAAATATAGATCCAATGCTATTCAAACTTCAAGTTAATAACTGGTTACTATTAATAGCGATTATAATGTTTCCTTGTATTATAGTGACATCAATATTTGCAAGTATGGGAAAAATATTTATACCCACCATTGTGGTTGGAGCCTTATCATGTTTCATTGGTATATTTGCGATTTTTAGAAAAAATTTTTTAGATTCAAAAGTAAAAATTTGATTAATAATATTAACTACATAACAATAGTTCACTAACAAAACCAATTGTTTATTATAGCTATCAGATAAAGTAACTAAAGATATTCAAACATTTAATAATAGATTTTCACATCGTCAAATCTCATTAGAATATTTAGTAACAACTATTTATTCACAAAATAGAATATCTTATCAAATTAATTTACATTTAATCTATCCAATTATAGCTGCCCATACACCTGGAATGTATTCATCTTCACAGTCATCAAATACGATAACACCACAATCTTCAACAAACAGTTTATACAACAGTATGGGTAGTGGTATAAGTAGTGCAGGAAACATTAATAACTCTCCACAATCAATTTTATCACCAAGTTATCAATATATAAAACAAGAACAACAACAAAGCATACCAATTTATAACCCAGTAACAGGTAGAGAATATATCTATTATAATAATAATAATGATAATAATAATAATAATAACAATAATATTAGCAATAATAATCGACATTATACTAGTGTTAATATAAATGAAGACCAATATTATGATGTTGACAATTCGAATGAGAACTCAAATCTTTTAAACCATAAAAATATTAATATTTAATGTTTAATAATGTACATAAAAATAAATAAAAACTTTCCGATTAAACTTTATATACAAAAAAAAAACTTATTTTTTTTTAAAATCATTTATTTTTATTTTTTTAATTTTTTTTAGCATGTAGCAGAATTATAACTGTGTTCATGTAAAAAGTTAAAATTACGAAGACAATTAACGCTAACATCGTAAGTGTAACAAGTGGCTGTGCCATTGCACTTTTCCATAGTTGCTGATTTAAAAAAAAAACAAGGTAAATAATTAGTATGAACCCATCTTTTAATAAATTTAAAATATACTTACGTGTGTTATATGAACAATAAAAACTTAAATAATGATCTGGAGAAAAATGAACAGTGGTATCGTTGGTGTAATAGTAATAAAATTGTGGAGCAGAGTTACAGGTTGATTCTGCATAAGTTGAATATTTATAACCATAAATTGGGGTGGCCTGTGGTGGTGCAACTGAGACTTTAACATAATTAGCAGCGGTGAAATAGTCGTTGTTAGCATAGGTTGGAACGTTATAGCAATTTCCAGTTACATATTCTACATCATAACCATTCATTTTATTTGAACAGGTTCCATCTTGACGATTATATTCTGAAATTGTTACATTTCCATGGTTATCATAAAAAGCTAAAAAAAAATAAATAATTAAATTAATATTTAAAAAAAACAATCTAAACAATAACTTTATAAATACCTTGGAAATTATGACCCATAAATGCATATGCACCGATTGCAACACATTGGCCTACTTCAAATGCAAATCCAACACCTGATACTTCTCCTGTACAATCTGGAGTTTGGTATGGTTCCATATACACATATAAAGTATTACTAATTGCACTATTAAATAAAAGTGCTATCGTTAAAATTAAACCTACTATTATTTGAATCTTCATTTTATTTATATTTATTTATTTTTTTTTGCTGTTTATATATATCAATCAAAAATTTTTTAATATATATTTTAATTTTTTATAAAAATTTATAAAAAAAATTAAATTAAAATATAAAAAAATAAATATTTAGATATTTACTTTTTTTTTAGGAAAGATCATTAGATTTTTAAAAAATAATTAAAATAAAAATAAATTATTAATTTTTTAGTTAGGGCAGGAAACATCATCTAACACCTCATCAATTTTTAAAAATTAAAAATATCTTTTTGTTTGAATTTCTACCTTTCTAGAACCTAGGAAAAAAATAATATATTTCTAAAAAAACTTTATTATTTTTTTATTATTTTTTTTTGTAAAAAAAAAAAAAGTAAAAAATAGTTTTTATTTTATTTTTTATTTTTTTTACATTACACAAAAAAAAACATGGGTGCAGATAGTGATAAAGAACCATTATTAGGGGAAAATTCACCATCTCCACCAATTTATACAAATAATTTTAATACTTTTGATATAAATAATTTTAAAAATAATAATATTAAAAATAATGTGTCGATAGCACAAATTATTATGGCTCCTGATAATAATGGGCAACCCTGTATGGCGATTCCTATGGCTAGGTATAAAGTTAAAGCCGATTTAAATTGTGTGGGTAAATTTAAACAATTTAATGATACCTTTCCAATAGAATTATCTAGTTTATTTACAATAGTGGAATATGAAGCTATTGTTTTAGAAATCAATAAAATTGTAAAACCAAATAAAATTCCGATAATACTATCCATCATTTTTCAACTTTTCCTTATAGTTCCTCTTATCTTTTTTGCAATTACAAATTATTTACCTTTTTTATATTTATCAATTGGTTTACTTATTGTGGGTGCAACCATAGTTGTTTTTGTTTCAATTACTTTATCTAAAAGAGTATGTATCTTGTTTTTATAAATATATAAAAAATAATATAACTAATTCATTTTTTTTTTTTTTTTTTTTTAATTTAGATGATTAAAAAATTGGAAACTCACGTAACCCAATTAAATAATGATTATGCTACTAAAAACATTATTTTTCAACTTCAAAGTAAATATTATTCAAATTCTGGTAAAAGCTTTTATGTTAAATTATTCATATTATATCCACCATCAATACAAACACCTCAATACCATACCACTATTGATATATTAGCGTCCCCAGCCTATAATGGCAGTACTCCCCAATAACATTACTTAAATTTATTTTTAATTATATATTATAATAAAAAATTGAATTTTGTTTTTCATTAAATTTAATCTTTTTTCTTTTTACTTTTTTTTTTTTTATTTTTTTGAGTCCAAAAAAAATAAAAATTTTTATTTTGGAGCACCAAAATAAGAAACTTAATTATAACCAGTTTAGATTATTTATCTCAAATAAATGAATAAATAAATATTTACCCAGGTTGTTAATAAAAGTAATCCTTAACAATATTTTATTATTCAAATAAAAAAAGCAATTAAATTAAAGTTGTACAACTTTATTATTATTTTTTTAGTATAACTCAAATTTTTAAATTTTTTAAATATTTTTATTTTTTTTTTATTTTATTTTATTTTTTTTTATTTTTTTTATTTTTTATTTTTTTATTTAAAAAGATTTTTGTTTTATCTTTTCTTCATATTTTTCCGTGCTACATTAATTAATACACATAAAATAATAATAAAAAAATTTACATATCAAATAAATAAATATTAAAAAAAATAAAATAAAAAAATAAAATAAAATAAAATAAAATAAAATAAAATAAAATAAAATAAAAAAGATGGGTGTCGAAACAAATCAATCAGAGGATAATTCTAAACAACCATTATTACAACCACAACAACCACAACAACAACCATTACAAACACAACAAATTTATTCACAAAATGGTCTCCTTCAACAACCATTAGTACCACAACAACAACAACAACAACAACCACCATCAACAGTTTTAATACCAACAGGTAGTAATGGACCATATATTGCTTTACCAATGGCTAGATATAAAGTAAGACCTGATTTAAATTGTGTCGGTAATTTCAAAAAATATAAAACTTCATTCCCAGTAGAATTATTAGGAACATTTACAAATCAAGAATACGAATCAATTATCAACGATATCAATAATATTGTTAATTTTAATAAATTACCAATAGTTTTTGCTGTTATCTTCCAGTTATTATTCATCGCCCCCATTATCATCTTTGCCTCTATAAACAATTTACCTTTATTATATACTTCAATTGGCTTTAATTTTTTAGCTGCAATTATTGTTATTATAGTATCTATTTCTTTACCAAGAAGAGTATGTAATATAATATAGTTATTTTACCTTATAATACTGAATTAAATTAAATTCTAATATCTATTTTATAATTTTTTTAGATGGTTAAAAAGTTAGAATGTCATATTGCACATTTAAATAATAATTATTCTTGTAAAAATATTAGATTTGAAATTGAACCAAAATATATTTCAAGATCTGGTAAGAAGTTCCATGTAAAACTATGCATCAGATACCCACCAGTTATTTTAGCTCAAGCCCCACAAATGTATTATAATGCACCACAACAACAACAACAACAACAACAACCATTACAGCCACAATACCAAACTGTCCCAGTATATGTTTCACAACAACAACAACAACAACAACCATTACAACAACAGTATTATCAACAACAACAACCACAATCATATTTAAATAATGTTGATAATAATAATTAAAAAACCCTTTCTAAATTAATAAAATTTCCTTTTTAAAACTAAAATATCATATTTTTATACCTCATTACAACTTTTATTTTTCACAGTGAATTGTTTTAAAGATGCATTATTTTTATTTTTATTTTTATTTTTTTTTAGTTTCAAATAAAAACTTTTTTGGTCTATTGTTGTGCTGTTTCTTTTGAATCTTTGATCATATTCAAAAATTTTAAGAAATATTTTATTATTATTTTTTTCTCATAAAAATTAATATAATTTTTTTTTTTATTTTTTTTTTTTTATTTTTTTACTTTTTTAATTTTTTAATTTTTTTTAATTAAAATTTTTTTAATTCATTTTTTTTTTTTATTTTTATTTTTTTTTTTTTGCTTTTCATTTTAAATCACAACTTCTTCATCCAGAACTCTAATTTATCTGTATATAATTAGTTTTATACAACCAAATAAATAATTTTTTATTTTATTTTTATTTTTTTAATTTTTTAATTTTTTTTAAATAAAAATAGTTTATTTTAAATAAATTTTATTTTTTTCATTTTTAAAAAAAAAAACACAACACAACACACCAAATAAATTTAGTTAATATTTATTTATTTTATTATATATCTTTACACACAATATACACACATCCAATAAACTAAAGATGGCCAACGCAACCAAACGTTTACAAAGAGTAAGTTTATCAAAGTTATAATTATGAAAAAAAAAAAAAGTTTAAATAGAATTTAGAACTTCACCAAATTTCTTTTCTTTCTTTATTTATTTTATAATAGAGGAAACAAATATATTAAACTTCACCAATTTCTTTTCTTTTTAAATAGGAATATACAGATTTAGTTAAAGCTCCACCAACATGGGTCAATGCTTCACTTGTAGGTGATAATTTACAAAAATGGAAAGCCTCAGTTCAAGGTCCAGTAAGTAATGATAATATAAAACATATATATTAAGAGTTACACTAAGTTCTAATAAAAACATTATTACTTATATTACAGGAAGGTACACCTTACGAAAAAGGTACTTTTAACATTGATATTGATTTCCCAAATGAATATCCATTCAAACCACCAACTATTAAATTTATCACTAAAATTTATCATCCAAACATTAATTCAGAGGGTCAAATTTGCGCTGAAGTTTTTTCAAGTTGGAGTCCACAATTAAAAGTAACTGATGTTCTCAATACCATCCGTTCAATTCTCGTTGACCCAAACCCAGAAAATCCATTAGACGCAGAAATTGCTCAAATTTTCAAAACTGATAGAAATGCTTTCAACAAAACTGCCAAGGAATATACTAAAAAATATGCAAAATAAATAATTATCTTTTTTTATTTAATATATAAAATATTAAATATTGTATAAATAAATAATAAATAATAAAAAAAAAATAATAAAAAACAACTACAGTTTAAAGATTTTTTTTTTTTATTATTAACAAAAAATAATTATTATTTTGTAAATATTAATTTAAGAGCATCAAATTTTATAAATAAACTTTATACAAAAATAAAATATATTAAATAGTGTGCACATTTTTTTTTTTAAATATTTACAAAGGTTTATTTTTATTTTTATTACCACCCATTTATACTTGATATTTTATTTTCGTTCTCAAAGTCTATATCATTATATCCATAACCTCTAATAGAGTCATTGATGGCTGAATCATGGCTGTAAAAAATATGTTCCGCTGGAATCATAAAGGATTTTCTTCATCTTCTTCTTTCTTGATTTTGAATATAATTTTTTTTGTTTGTTATAATAGTTCTTTTTTTTTAGATCTTTTAAATCTTGAATTGTAGGTACTATTGGTATAACCTATTACTGTTATAATCTTT
>NW_003519504.1:0-10508 GCF_000190715.1 Dictyostelium purpureum | reverse complement strand
AAAACCAGTTTGGACATTTTTTGGTAAATTATTATTATAAATTGAGTTTATATTATTGTTTGGTTTGTTAATATTGCTCTTAAATTTAGGATGCAAAAATAAATGTTCAAAATTTTTTGATATAGGAACTGAAGTATTTTTGTTATATTGATTCCATATATTGGATTCTTTTTGAAAATCTTCATCATTAATTTCAATAATTTCTTCTGATTCTGTATTGTGTTGAGGGTTTTTATAAAGTCGGTTTTGTTGTTGCTGTTGCTGTGAAAACTGGGTTGATACTATATCATCAAAAATAGTATTATTATTTGTTTGAGAGATTGGTGTATTTTGAATTGAATCTTTATTGCTTGAAAATTGTGTACTTTCGATGGATTCAATAAAATTGTCTACTTTATTTCTATTTTGTGATGGCTGTGTATTTTCTATTGAGTCATTTATAAAATCACAGCTATAATTTGTTATAGTTGTGGTGGTAGTTGTAGTGGTTGTATTATTCGAAACTTCATTTAATTTTTGTTTTAATAAATTATTCAAATTGATATTATTACTAATATTGCTACCTCTATTATTAATCTTTTTATCTGTGCCAATATTTTTACCTATGCTACTATTACCACCACTATTGCTTCTTTTTAATGGTACAGGTTTGAATTCTTCTTCGGGGATATCTTCAATATCATCGGTTTGATACGATTTTTTTTGACCATTTTTAACAAATGTACATAATTGTAAAATACCAACGAGCTTGAATGATTCTTCGAATGTTTCTGAAAAATTTCCTTGTATTGAGTTAAACTGAATCACTTCATTCAAGACCCTCTTTAAATTTGGTCCGATAAAAGATAGTACCTTAATTGATAAACTATAGTCGTTATTCTCTAGTTTTACTTGGAGTGATTCGATTTTTTTATAATAAATTTGAAAAGTTGTTGTCTCTAAACTATTCCTTTTAATTACCTGTATTTTTAAATGGTCCATATAAAATTGAATTTCATCATCTTTTATTATATAACTGTTGGTACCAATTTTAATATTATTACAATTAAATATAAATAATATATTGGGATCCTGTTGTTGTTGCTGTTGTGGGAGTTCTTTCTTTTTTTCGATCAATGAGTTTTTAAATGATGATATTGTTTTATTGGCTATTGTTTGTAATGATGGAGTTTTTAAAGGGTTTACACTATTTTTAGAAAATAAGGGTTTTTGAGTACTTGATAAACTATTATAAGTTGAGGTATTATTGATAGAGGTATTGGTTTTTTCTATGTTTTTATTTAAAAGTTCTTTTTCTAAAGAATCTAATTCTAAATTGATATGGGACTCTATTTCATTTTCAGAGAATTCTTTGTGGCAAATTGGGCAATTATAATGATTTTGTAAACTATCGATATTTTTATTACTACTACAATCATTGTTACCATTATTATTGTTATTATTATTATTGCTATTGTTAATTTTATTATTATTATTATTATTATTATTATTATTATTATTATTATTATTATTATTATTATTATTATTATTATTATTATTATTATTATTATTATAAGTACCTTTATCAGTATTATTATTATAAGTACTTTTATCACTTATTTTATTTTTAATCTCTTCATCCTCATCAATAATGGATATAAAATGACTGAGGGGTCTCTTTTTAGGTAGAGATTTATTTGTATTATTGAAGTTGTTTAACATTTCATTTCTTTAGTTTTTACAAATTTTGTCGATTTTTCGAATTTTTTGTAAAAAAAATAATTTATTAAAAAATTAAATTAAATTATTTTTAAAAAAATAAAAAAAATAAAAAAAAAAATAAATTAATAAACAAAAATAAATTAATAAAAAAAAAAAATAAATAACTTAAAAATAAAATTTTATTTATTGTTTAAAATATGATTCTTTATTTTATTTTATAAATAGTGTGTATATTCTGGTTTAGATTCTAAATTATCATTTAAACCATCTAAATAAATTACCTTTAATTCTGATAAATCTTTAGGTGATAAACCGTCAATGGTTGCAACACTGACAACGTAAAATGCATTGACATTAGGTTTGTTTTTTGGTTTGTATAGTCCGAATAGTTCTATATGACAATTTTTGCAAAAATAGTATGTATTGTCCTTCTGACCAAATTCATATATTTCCATATTATCCTTCCCCTTATTAACTTCTAAATTTTTTTCATTTACTTTAATATACCATAACCTTGTTTTAAAACAAATAGCTATTAAAATATATTAATAAAAAATCTTATATAGTTTTAAAAATATAATAATAAATTTACTTACAACAATTACATTTTTCAGTTATCGAATTCCTTAAATTTTTTTCTATTTCTCCTCTGAATTTAACATTTCCACAATGACAAGAACCAGTAATTATATTGCTATCCATATTATAAATAATTATTTAAATTTTACCACAAAAAACAAATATTTATTTTTTTTAATTTTTTTTTTTTATTTATTTATTTTTTTTAATATTTTTAAAACAATTTTTCATTTTAACCTTGGTTATATTTCTTATAAAAGTAATGATAAAATAACCCTTAAAATAATCTATTTTAAAAATTCTTTGAGATTTTTTAATATATTAGCTCATCATTTTTATATTTTTTTAAATCTGGAACTTGTTTTTCTATTTTTTTATTTTTTTAGTATTTTTTTTGTGTGTTTTTTATACTTTATAAGTTTATCACACTGCATATAAGCCAAGTCAATTCATGGGTGATTCTTAAAACGTGAATATTATGAGTACCGAACTTTGTATTGTAAAGTGTAATGTATTCATATGAACTTTTATACAAAACGAGAAATGCTAAATACAACCATATTTCCATCGATTGTTATTACATCTAGGTGATCGTCATCATACGGTGTTTAGGGCCGGTAGTAAATTGTATCAATTCACCAGGAAGGGCATCATTTGTTTTGAAGAAATCTCCAGTGTATTTTGACAAATTGGCTCAATCAGTTTTAGAAGGGTTCAAAATGTGGGTATTTGGTTGATATTTTAATTGTTATTACTATTTTGTTGTGTAGAGGTATTATTGCTGATCACCATTATTGTAAAAACGTGCTTCTTTGTGTTTTTATACTTGTGTAGAATAACCTGGTTTTATTTATTTAGATGATCAATACAAAATTAATAAAAAATATAAAAAATTTAAAAAAAAAAAAAAAAAAAAAAAAAAATTAGTAAATAATAAATTTTTTGAATTATAATAAAGAATCTAAAATTTCCTTTAGTAAATAAAAGATTATAACCAAATTTGGGTTTTCCTTTTTTGGAAATTTTAAAATTAGTAATTTCTATCATAAAAGGAAATACACATTCCTAATAAAATTTTAAAAAAAAAAAAAAATTTCTAGATAGAAAATATAAAATAATTTTTTATTTATTAAAATTTCTAGATAAAAATATTAATTTATTTAATCTATTTATTTTATTTGTTTATTTATTGTTTGATTGAAAATTGTTCTTTTTGTTGTTTGAATTAGTATAAAATGAAAACCCTCTTTTACGAGTCTATTCAATTCTTTTAATCGTTTACACATATCAACTGTGGCACGAGTGGCTGGGGTGGCTGGAGTATCTCTTTTGGGCTACTTCCTAAAGCTTCTATATTATTCATACCAATCACTGTGTCCAATAATCTCTTTTAATTTCTAACCCGATTGGAGGTATGCTTGTGTGCTTTTAATGGCTCTTCCAAATAACCTCCACCTTTAATAAGTTTTTTTTTTTTTTTAATAGTTTTTTTTTTAATTATTATTATTTGTTTCTGTTATTTTGAAATTATAAAGAATGATTGGAAAAAAAAAAAAAAAAAAAAAAAAAATTTTGAAAAAAAATTTTAAAAAAAAATTAAATTAATACCCCACCACACACAATTTTTCTTTTTTATAAAAAAATTAATTAAAAAATAGCTAGAACTGTTTAGTTATTCCCATAAAATATTTACATTTCATTGCTGCATATAAAAAAAATTTTAAAAAAAATATTAATTAAGAAATATTAAGCTATCAGGAATTCAATAGCCTAGCAGATGCTCGGTTTTTTTATTTTCTTCAATAAAAAACTTGTTAAGAGTTTTTTATTTTTGTTGTGTTATATATATATTTGGTTTGTGTTTTCATTTGGTATACAAATATTTAAACTTTTCAGTAAGTTTTTATTTGTTTTTGTGTTATTGTGTTTTGGTTTGTGTTTTAAAAAACTTGTTGGGAGTTTTTTATTTGTATTGTGTATTCGTTTTTACCGGATTTATCTTTCCGGGAATTACAATACAAATATCAACTTATATTAATAAATAAAAAATATACCTTTGATGGATCATCTAAATCATTATACAACAATTCACAAATAAATAAATAAATACCAGGTATCACACAAGTACAAAAACACAAAGAAGCACGTTTTTAATAATGGTAACTATATAGGTAGTTGCAGAGGTAACTTAAGTTAATATTTCAAATGGTGTGTTAAGAGCTAAGGATTAAAATATGGTACTTAGGTTCAAATGCTATCCCGGTAAATTAAAATTAAAATTAATTTTAAAAAAAAAAAAAAAAAAAAAAAAAATTATCACCGGAAAGATAAATCCACAAAAAAATTGCCTCAAGCCGGGATCGAACCAGCGACCTTAAGAACTTCAGTCTCACGCTCGTACCAACTGAGCTATTAAGGCATTTATGAAATAGATGTTTCATTTTTTTATACGGCTGAAAAAAAAATTTTAGATAGAAAAATTTCAACAGTATATTGTTATAAATATAGTATAAACCCTTTTATTTATTAAAAAAATAAAAATTTCATAATTAAACATTCAAAATTAAAAGGAATATGGTTTTTTTTAAAATAATTTTGGCCACAGAAAGGTTTATTATATAATTCTTAATAAACCTTTTTTATCAAATAATATTTTCTTCCTAATTGGGCTCAATTATTTCATATAAGATTCTTTGTATTTTCATTAAATATGTATTTTAAAAGATGGTGCTTTAAAATATTTTTTAATAATAAAATGTCCAATTTTATTATTATTTATATAAATAATAATTATACAAATTCAGTAAAGAATAATATTAAATCTTTTAATCCGACTATCATAAACTTCATTACATGGTCCGCATTATTACACATGTTTAAAACCTATTAAATAAAATATTAAAGCCTCCTATTCCAAAACTATAATATAATGTGTTTTATTTTATATTTGTATTTTATATTTTGTATTTTGTATTTTAATTAAATAAACTTCCTACTCTATCACGTGCTATAACTTTTAAATTTGATGAATGCTTTATAAATACGTTTCCTGCACTTTGAGATGGGTTAATACCAATACCTTCCTCTGTAATAATTGCTGATGTTTGCCATGGTACATTAAACTATTAAAACCAAAATTTAAATAAAAAATAAGTTAATGATTATATCCACAAAAATACTAAAGAAAAAAACAATTATTAACTAACCTGTTCACATGCAAATCTTAATACAGCTGTAAATGGTGTTGCTTCTGGAACGCTTATTCTATAAAGTTTAATAAAAATGATTAAATAAATAAATAGATGCACTTTATTAACAATAACAATATGATCATCAGTCTTACACTTTATATGGTGACTTTGGGTCAGATGCTAATGTGATTTTAAATGTAACTTTTGACATTGTTTTATTAATATTTTAAATTTAAAAAAAAAAAATGAAAGTTTTAAAAAAAAAAATTAAAAAAAATTAAAAAAAAAAAAATTAAAAAAAAATAAAATAAAAATATAAGAAATAAATAAATAAAATAAAATTAGAAATAAATAAATAAATAATTTTTTATTAGTTTAATTTAAACAAATAAATATAATTTTTGATTATTTTATTAATATTAAATAGAAAAAAAATTAAAAGGAAGGAAAAAAAAAAAAAAAAAAAAAAAAAAAATAAAGTTATACAATTAATATTGTTATTTAATTTGAAGTTGCACTGAATTGCCATTACTATTATTGTTGCTTGATTTATTCTTGATTTTGGCAATTCTTAAACATTTGGGGCAAGTGTCATTTGATTCTGATGCACATTTTTATGAGAAAGAGTTAAACATTTATCGCACTTAATAAAATTTTGAACATCTAAACTCATCCAAGAAAAAATTAATTCATTATCATCATTACAATATTCGCAAATGAAACCTTTACCTTTACAAATCTAAAATAAAAATAATTTTTAAATTAATATGTGGTAAATTTTTACTTTGTAAAAAATTAAAATTACTTACAGTGCACTCTTTTGTAACATGATCTATATATTTTGTCATGACTTGTTGAATTGTTGATTCTAAAATATTTGTTGTATAGATTTTTTCTAAATCCATTATCGAGTAGGTATAAACATTATCGCAGACAAAATAATCAGCCAATTCTGGAACTTCAAGAGTTGCTTTATTTCTACAAGATTCGATATATTCGCCAATAAAGAAAAGTTTCTCTCTCATTGAAAATATCTTTTGAAGCTTTGGGTTGAGGTTCAAACATTGTGGATTAAATTGAAAAATATCAAATGGCTTTTCTAGGTTACGAGTGATATATGATTTGGCGGCATCTGATACTGGGAATAATTTGAATTCCCATTTCCAAAGTATTCTTGCAGGAATGAGTGATTTTTGATTAGAATGGCAATTATTACAATAGTATTTACCAGTGTAATAGCATATTCTAGTTTTGAAATAACTCAATTTTTCCAATTGAATGTGACATCCTGGGCAAACACCTTGTGAATAATATGCTGCCTTAACAGCAGTAGTTCTGTAGAGTGTATTTATAAATATCTGTCCATCTTCACCTGTCAATAAATTTCTATTTTTTACTTTCTTTTTATCTTTTGTTTCGTATTCTGAAATTAATTGATAGTCAATTAGCGATGATGATAATGATGATGACTTTAATGCATCATTTTCATTTGTAAAACTAGAATTACCCATATATGAAGTTGAAAATGGGTCATTATTATAACTATCGGTATATGATGAATAGGTTGGATCTGATTTAAATCTAAATTCAATTGACTCTTGAGATGTTTTTAAAGATGATAGTAAATTTTGAAATTGCTCAGAGTTAACATTATCTTTATCTTCATCGTTTTTGACTTTTTTGTTATCATCTTCATTGTTGTTATTGTTGTTGCTGTTGTTGTTGTTGCTATAATTATTATGCTCCTCACTTGAATGTATTGAGCTTGATGATGATGATGGTGAGGATGAAGATGAATATTTTTTCATTACTTCAGATAATGTTGATCTTCTTTCAACAGTTTTAGGTGGCTCCTCTTCATTTGAACTAATTGAATTTGATAATGATGATGATGATGATACAGTTTTTAGTTGTGTTTGTAATTGCTCCTCTTTATTACTTTCTACCGATGCTACACTATCCCTACTTGATGTTAAATTTAAATTTCTTTTTGATGCTTCATTATTATTATTTTCAATTGTTTCTATGATATTTACTTGTGGTGGTGATTGATTTTCAGCTTTAACTGGCTCTTCACTTAGAACCTCTTCAATTGGTACAGATTTGATACTATCTTCTTCAACCTTTTTAAACTCTTGTTCAGCCTGTTCTGGTGGTGGTAGATTTTGTGGTAGATTTTGTGATGCCTCTACCTGTTGTTCTAATAATACCTCTTCTTCTTTTGGTGATTTTTGTTCCTCTTTTAGTTCTTGCTCTATTGCTGCCAAATCATTACTTAAACTTTCAATATCTAAAATATTTGAATCAATGCTACTTGTTAACTTGTCTTGTACTAATGGTTCATCTTTGTCTTCAATTTCTTGAATAACTTCATCCTTAACTTGATCTTGTTGTGGTTGTGGTTTTTTAACTGTTACAATTGTTTTTTTAATAACTTTTTTCTTTATAACTTTTGTTACAATTTTCTTTGGTAATTGAAGTTGTTCGACATCTTTTTCCCATCTTAACCTAAAGGTAACAATTGTAGTTAGATCTTCTAGTAAATTAAAAAACTTGGTCATATAATCGAATTGTAAAACTATAGAATTATTTTTATAAAATCTAATTAAAATTCCTTGACTATCGTTATCTTTGCTGAATAAGAAATATTGTTTTAAATAATTTGATATATTTTGAAGTGACATAACTGCTCTAAAATAAAATGCTCTAATACGCTTAAATGAATTATCTTGATAAATTTTTTCGATTGGTTCATTACTTTCCAATGGGTTATCGACATAACCCACTCTAGTATTATTAGCTGAATTAGAAACCTCTATAACTGATGCAATACCAACAATTGTATCCCAAAGATTTGAATATAAACTTGTGTTTGGTTTTCTTAATTCGTTTGTTAATATTCTATCGACTGATAACCAAAATGGCTCCAGGCAGCTATCCGATACTGTAATAGCTGATCCCTTAGCACCATAATCTAGTAATAATGTCTTTTTGGATTTAATTAAATTTTCAATTAATTGATCCCATTGTTGATAATCTTTTTCGGTGATAATAACTTTTTCATAGTCTGGTAAACTTGGTATTATTTGGTTTGAAAGTTGTACCACTGGTTCTGGTGAAGGTATTTCATCTGAAGTTATTTCACTTAAAACATTCTCCAACTCATCTAAGTTTAATGATGAGGTAGAATGGGATGATACTAAACCCTTACCATCCTCAATATTTGATTGTATTGGTGGCTCTGGATTTACTTCATTTTTAACTGGTGGCTGTATTGGTTGTTCTACCAACTCTGGTTGTGTTATTTTTACTTGCACTTGTGCAGGTTCCTCTACCACTGCCTGTTGTTCTACTGGCTGATTATCACTCTGTTGTTGACCATTACCTTGTTGATCCTGTGGTACCATAATGAATCTTCTAACCACCCTAGTTTCAACATTAGTTAATAATGTTAGTGCTATATCTTCCCAATAATTTGCTTTATCTAAATCCTTATCTTTTACAGCCAAACTAAATTGGATATGGGATAACATTGCAATCAAACTTTGGAACATCATTAAAAACTCTGAATTTCTTAAGAGGGCATTTTCCTTGTAATAGGATTTTAAAACATCTTCACTAAAACACAACGATGATATATACTCTTCTAGCAACCCATCATTTAAAGCCAAACGAATTAAAACTCTACCCCTACCAATTGAAGTTTTAGTGCAATCCTTTGCCAACTCTACATTTCTACCGGTATCTGGCAAACATTGTGGTAAATTTTGTAAGAAATCCCACATAGTTGTTGATGATAAAAAATTGACATCTAAAAAAAAAAACTTAAATGTTAATAGTTACTTTAAAACCAATTATCAAACTATTTCTATACCTTACCTTTTAACTCGTTACTTAAAATTTTTTCAACGCAATAACAAATTCTTAGTAGCGATGGATTTCGATCTTGAATCATAGTTTGTTCTTCTTCCTTGACTCCATCATTTTCTGATTTAGTAATGTCTAATAACTGTTGAATGTAGCCATTTAAATCTGTTAAAATACTAAATTCTGAACTTTTACTACTAAACATGGTTATTATTTATTTGTAATATTGACAAAAAAACCCCACACACTATAAATATATAAACTACTATTGCTATTTTTACTATTATTACCAATCTTTATTCTATTTTTAGTCTATGTGGTGGTATTATTGTTATATTGCTATTATTACTATACTATACTATTTACTATTTACTATTTACTATTTACTATTTACTATTATTAGCTCTATTATTTTATTTGTTTTATAGTAAAAATAGTAAACTATAAATAACAACTATACTATTATTTTTACTTTATTCTTCTATCCGTTTTTAAAGAGTTGTTAAAGTTATTACATAAAAAAAAAAATACCCAATAATAGTAATACGACAATTATAATAATTTGGAAAAAAAAAAAAAAAAAAAAAACTATGAATCTATTTTTTTTAAAATTTTTTTATTTTATTTTATTTTATTTAATTTTATTTTTTTATTTTGAAAAAAAAATTTATTTTTTGTAAATAGATAAAGACTTTTGCTTTGACTTTTATTATTACACTATTATTACTGAATATAAAAAAAAATTAAAAAGAAAGAAGAAAAAAAAAAAAAATTAAAGAATCAAAATTAAAACTAAATTAAAAAAAACACACACATTTTTTTTTTCTTTTTTTTTTTTTGAATTTTTAATCATTTATTTGAAATAAAAATATATAGCATATATTAAATATTTTAAACCTCTTTTTTTTTTATTGTGTATATATATATGTGTGTGTTAAATTTAGAAACGATGTTTTTTTTTTATTAATAAAATTAATATTATGTATTAAATTAAATCTTTGCATACTTTTTGGAATAATAGTTATAAAATGAAAAATAAATAAATAATTTTTTGTTGTTTTTGTTGCAAATAAAGTTTTTTATTTTTTTTAAAATTGGGTTTTCCAAACACATTTTAGGTGTGCTTCAATATAAATAATACCGAAAAATTATATCCATATAGATACAATT
>NW_003519503.1:0-64612 GCF_000190715.1 Dictyostelium purpureum | reverse complement strand
TAAATATTTTTTTAATAATAAAATAAAAAAGCAATAAAAATATTTATTATATTTTTTTTTTTATAATTAAAAAAAATAATATTTTAAATAATAATAATATAATTTATTTTTTTAAATATTTATTGATAATAATAATATTTAAAAAAATTTAAATAAAAAAACAAAACAAAAAAAAAAAAGAATGAATGTTAAAAGAACGTAAGTTTGATAATTTATTTATTTATATATATAAAACATTATTAAATCGTGTTTTTTTAAAAAATAATATATTTATTTTATTTTATTTCCATTTCAAATATCTTTTTTTTATTAATTATACTTATATATCCCATTTTTTTTTTTTAGAGTCGAATTGTTTTAATTATTATTTAATTTTATCTCAACTTTCAGTGAATAAAAACAGTGTTTTTTATAGAGCATAGAATATTTTATAAGGTCAATAATTTAATAGATATTTTTTAAAAAATAAAATTTTTATTTCCATAGGTATAAAAGTAAATATTTATTTTAATTTTGTTTTTTTTTAATTTTTTTATTTATTTTTTTTTATAAAAACATATATGTGAAATAAGTAAAATATTTTTTTTATTTTTTTTTCTTTCATTATAATAATAACTTAATAATAAAAATAATAATAATTTTAGTAATAATAATTAATAATATGTCAATATAAATAACGATTTTTTTTATACTAATAATAATAAATTTTTTTTTTATATTTTTTTCAATGGAATTTAATTTAATTATAATAAAAAGTTTTACCAAGTTTTTTAAAACTTTTGGCGGTATAAGCAAAAAGAAAAATAGTATGGAGTGTATATATGGAAAAAATTGGGAAGGTTTAAATATGTTACCATACGAAGTTTTATTAAATGTTTTTTCATTTTTAGATGATTGTAAAAATTAATATTTTTTAAAAAAAAATTTTATTTATTTTATTTATTCTAATATTTTTTTTTTATTTTATTTTTTTTATTATAGTAAAAGATATTAAATCACTAAAGCTTGTAAGTAAAACTTTCAATAATATAGCATCAGAATGTTCTTTGTGGAGAATGTTTCTTATCAAACTAAATACAAATGGTAAAATAACTCCAAGAGTATGTCATTCTGCAATTGTTTATAATAATTTAATGTATGTCTATGGTGGTCATTTACCAGATAGTCACACATTTATTAAAGATGTAAAGAGCGATTTAAATACCTTTGATTTCAGTAAGTGTTTTTTTTTAACTAATTATTTTATTAAGAAAATAAACCTTTTTCTAATAATTTTATATACTTTTTTAGAATCAAGAAAATGGGATACAATAGAAACTAGTGGTGAAAAGCTACCAGAAAAAACTGAGCACTCTGCTGTAGTTTATAAAAATTCAATGTATATATTTGGTGGATACTCTGGTGTTACTGGGAATTATTCAGATACAACTATCTTGAAACTAAACTTGGATACTTTAGAAGGAGAATCCATTAATGGTACAGGTCAAAAACCAATGGGGAGATCAGCCCATTCTGCAGTAGTCTATGATTGTTATATGTATATATTTGGAGGTTGGGATGGAACAGAATCAAACAACACCTTCTACCGTCTTAATTTAGATACACATATATGGGAGATAGTACCAGCCAAAGGTAACCCACCTCCATGTATCCGTTCACACAGTGCAGTTGTTCATAATAATCACCTTTATATTATTGGAGGCTATGGACCTGATGGTCATACAGAATTCCCATACTCCTATGATTTATTAAATAATGAATGGATCCCCATGGTAGATAATAAAGATGGTCCTTGCTCTCGTTCACGTTTACGTACCGTTGTCTATGGTGATAGTTTATGGTGCCTAGGTGGTTGGAATCGTTCTAATTATTATAACGACTTATGGAAATTCGATTTAAATACTCGTGAATGGTGCAAAATAAAATCAAGTTTTGATCTCTCAGGAATTGGTCAATATTCAGTAGTATCTTATAAGAATCAACTATATTTTTATGGCGGATATAACCCAAGAACATGCTCACCACAACCAAACTTATACACGTATATTGTAGAAAAAGATTTAGAAAAAGAAGAGAACAGAAGCATTATTTTCGAAAAGGAAGATTTAGATTTTAATATTTCAATTAAAAAAGATTATAATAGTTACGAAAAAGTATTTGATATTAACAAATCTCCAAACCAAAAATCATATAAAGATCAAAACTATTCAAATATCGGTATTCCAACTGTTTAAAATAATAATAAAAAAAATTTTAAAATATAATAATTATCAAATAAATCAATATAATAATAGATATAATTATCTTTCGATAAATTTTTAAAATATTTAAATAAAATTATTTTTTGTATTATAAAATAATTATTTTTTTTTTTTTTTTTATAATAAAAATAGATATTATCTAAATATAATTTAATCAAAAAAAAAAACATAAAAAAAAAAATAAAACTAAAAACTAATTTTTATTTTATTATATACAATTATAAATTTTTATTATTTATTTTTTTTATATAATTAATAATTATATAAAAAATATTGACGAATTTATAATAAATTTCTAACTCTTGATTCTAAAACACAAGCTAAATATTTATAGAACTTTGGGGCTAAACTATGTTTTGATTTTAACATAATATGTAAAAAGTAACTTTCGATGATATAGACCTCAACTTCGTCACTAGTTACCACTAAAGATGTTGCACTACCACCAGGTAAAAGAAATGACATTTCACCAAAAATACCTCCACCTGTTAATTTTGAAATGACAACTGAATTTCTAGGATCAACTAAAGACTGTGGTGATGTATTGCTAGTATTGGTATTGCTGGTGCTACTACTATTACTATTTGATAAACTATTTAGTAATGAACCTGTAGATGTGTTGGCACTTGAGGTTGTTGAATATGCTAAAGGATTTGTTGTAGAAGTCGATGTAACTGGTGTTGTATTGAATATTGGTAATAAACTTTTAACTACAGAGCATTCACCTTTAACAATTTGAAAAATCTTTTGATATTCTACACCTTCACAAATTAAAATGTCTCCCTTTTTATAAATGACAGGTTTTGTACCTTTAAGAATTTGATTCCACTCTTCTTTTGATGGTAAGTCTTTAATGTTACTAAATGACTCGGCACGACCAACTGTATTTGCTTTGGGTGGAGTTGATGAAGCTGCGACTGATGGTGCATATAATTTAGGACCGCCTCTATGATTGGACCAAATTTGATGTGCAATGGGTATTGATTCGCTTAAATCATCTTGAGACTTGAAAACAAACTTTTTATTCTTTTCGATATTACCACTTGGATTTTTATAAACAACACAAAGAGTATTTTTATCACATAAAATATTGATGGTGTGGTCAAATGCAAAAGTTTTGTTCTTGTTCATACCTAAAAATTTGCCCTCAAAACAGATATTGTGCTTGGTAATATAAAGAGTACCATTCATATTCTTATGTTTACATTGATAACGCTTGATAATAACCTCATCTTGAGAAAGACCAAATTTAGTTCTAACAGAGTTATCATTTCCATCACGTAATAAATCCAAGGATGAGGGAGTTTCTACAATAGTTGATCTTCTTCTGAAATCGATTTTGTTGATTGATGGTGAGTTTAAATTACCAATGCTAACACTAGCACTTAAAGTTCCACCGCTACTTGGTCCATCCTTAGTGCTGCCACCACTACCACCACTATTACCATTACCTGCATTGCTTGTGAAATTTGTATAGATTGTTTTTAAACGCTCGGCCATAACTGTTGCAATATGTTTATAAAAAGTAGCTGCTAAAATATGTTCACTTGTGAATAAATGAAGTACAAATGATTTTTCGATTTCCATTAGTTCGCATTCGTCTGAATCTACAATAATATTGTTTAAAATTGGTCTATCGGTATATAGGAAAGATTCTTGACCAAAGATTTCACCCTCTTCAATATAATAACCTTCATCGATTGGTGGTAAATTTAAAGAGAGTCTATTTTTTGCTTTGATTGCTAAAATTGAAGTTTCATCAACATCTGGGTCATTGTAGGATCTGAGACTTTCAATTTTAACTCTACCAGAGATAACTCTATAAAGATTGGTATTTGTTTCGCCGATTGATAAAATTGTTTTGTTACGAGTAAACGATAGAGTTTTAGCATTGGTTGTTAAAATTTTCCATTCTCTCTCGGTTAATGAAGATGAAATAAATGGTAGTGGATCGTTTCCAGTAAATGACATTCTATATTTGGTTACAAAATTCTTTTTTCTAACAGTAGCTGAAGTAGATGATAATAATGAATTACTACTTGTACTATTACTATTCCCAATACCATTGGTTTCTTTAGATTGAGAAGGTGAATTTGCGCTTTCTTCTCTAATCTTTGAAAGACGAAAAATTTCATTTTCATCCCATACTTTCTCGCCTAAAATAGCTTCTCTAACACCTTGATTCGATTGGAAATTATAACTACAATTGGTAAATAATTGGAAAAACTCTTGTACACGCGAACTAATTAAAAGTATTCTATCAATATTTATCATTTTACTATTCGATACTGATGCTGGATTTGATTCGTCTAAATATGTATAATCTGTTAAAAATAAACCTAAATATGGTATACATGGTTCTGAAGCTGCCACTGTAGTTAATTGTTTTCTATA
Source organism: Dictyostelium purpureum (assembly GCF_000190715.1). Taxonomy (NCBI): domain Eukaryota; phylum Evosea; class Eumycetozoa; order Dictyosteliales; family Dictyosteliaceae; genus Dictyostelium; species Dictyostelium purpureum. The sequence continues at coordinate 59,957 of NW_003519503.1, read as the reverse complement.
ATTCCTAAAATTACCGTCAGTGCTCATTAAATTATTTAAGACTTGAAACATTTCATTTGCTTTTTGTGGTATTAACTAAATTTTTAAAATAAAAAAATAAATATATAAATTATTAAAAAAACCATAAAATATAAATACTTACACTCCAACTGTTTTTTAATCTACTAATGGATGAACTATGTAAACTTCCTAAAATTTCCATAACACAATTATAATTCTTTATATCTTTTGCAAAACTTGCAATATTTATAAATGCTTCGATAATAATGGCTCTTTCTTCTGGTGTTTCTTTTGAAATAATTTTAGTTGACACCCATGAACTAATTCTATTGAACCATGTAGTTAAATTTTGAATATTTACTGAACTATTCCAATTCTTGCTTGTAATATCACTAACATTTAATGCCGTTATCAATTCAAATTCCATAATTGTTAATTCTCTTGCAATAGCTTCAGGGAAGAATGCTGTTTTTTCTGCACCTGAAGAAGGAGGTGTTGATGGTATCTCACCACTACTACCATTAGGATTATTTTCTGATGAAATTGCATTCATTTGATTCATTAATGCACTTGTACTACCACTTGTCATAGTTGATGATGGTGAACTTTGTGGACTTGTATTCGATTCTTTATATGTTCCATTTAAACCTGCGCCCCCATTTGCTGATTGTAATAACTTCATAATACCTTTACCCATTTTAATTGATGATCTTTGTTGATCAAAATTTGGTGATGATAAATTATTAATTTGTTGTTGTAATTGTTGCTGTGATTGTGACGATGATGCAGAAGGTATATTACCACTATTACCATTACTACTATTGCTATTATTACCATTTGTTATTGTTGATGCTGTTGATAATAAACCTGTTAAAACATTATTTGTAGAGTTTGGTGATATTGTTTTCTATAGAAAAAATATTAATATAATAGGTTTATTTATTTTTTTTTAAAAAAATATACATACTGGACTAACTGAAAAAGAAAATCTCATAGTTGAGGCTGCTGAAGAAATTTGTTGGTTTGTTGCTTTTGGAATTGTACCTGGAGGTCTTGCAAGTTTTTTCGATTTAAAATATATTAAAAAAAGTTCATTTTTGGTATTTTCCTCTAAAGAATTAAAAAACTCTATTATTGAACTTGAAACTTTTTGATTTTCATAATCTGAATGTATTAATGTCCCAATAAGTTGTCTAAAAAGATTTAAAACACTAAAAAAAAAATTATTAAAAAGTTATTAATATTTTTTAAAAAAGAATTTTGTTTTTTTTAATCTATTAAAATTATTTATGTATCTATATTTACTTTGACTGTACTATATCAACTTCGATTTCAAATAACCTAAGATGATCTTTACTTGAATCTGGAGGTGGGCCTGTATATCTTTGTACCAATAAATTTATAATTTCTAGTGGTGTTGTAAAATCTCTATAAGTTAAGAAAAATGCTGAAGAAAAATATGTGTCTATAATAAATTTACAATTTTAATTAATTTTGATATTCTTTTTATTATTTTCTATAAATCTCTCAAAAACTAAAACCTACGTAGTTGTTTTGTTGATGTTAATTTTTCAATCAATTTTGCTAATGTACATGATTTAATTGCTTGAAATCCTTCTTTTTTATTTACATTTGGATTGAATATAATATTATCTTCATCAGGTTTATAAAATGGATAGATATCTGACATTTTTTATTTATTTAATTTTTTTGAAAAAAAAAAAAAAAAAATTTTATGTTTATTTATTGTATTTTCTATTTTTATATATTATTATTGTTATTGTTGTTGTTTTTGTTTTTATATTATTATTGAATATTTTTATATAATATAAATGAAATTAATACTATTATTAATATTTATATATTTATATAATAAAAAGAAAAGAAAAAGAAAATAAAATTTAAAAATAGAAAAAATAATTTAAAAATAAATTATATATTGGGAAAAAAAAAAAAAAATAATATTCGTCCTAATGTTTTTTGATAGATATTAGTGTGTTTGTTTTTCTTATTATTATTATTATTAAATAATAATATTTTATAAAAAATGAAATATGAAAATTTAAATTTTTTGATACATAAAATGCTATTATATAATATGTATTTATTATTATAATAAGAAATAAAAAAAAAGCGTGTTTAGGATTTATAAATAAAATAAAAGAGAAATAAAGAAAAAAATAAAAAGAAAAAAGAAAAAAATAAATAAAATAGATTTTTTAATTATTTATTATGTTGTATTATTATTATTTTTATTATTTTTATTTTTATACTGCTATTATTATTATTATTTTTATTATTTTTATTATACACTATAATATATATAAATTTATTTTTTTATTTATATTATTTTATTTTTTTTTTTAAAATTTTTAAATATTTTAAAATATTAAATTACAAAATAATAATATTTTAAAAAAAGAATAAAATATTTTAAAATATATATATACAGAATTATTATTATTATTATTAATAATATTATTTTTCAAAAAATAAAAATAAAAATGATATAATGTAGGATTGAGCAAATGCGTTATTTTTTAAAAATTTATAAAAAAAAAAAAATTTTATAAAAAATAAAAAAAAATAAAATAAAATTTTTTCTTTTTTTTTGATTATATTATGTGCAGAAAAAACACACATAACACAAAAAAACCTAATGTTTATATAAACAAATAATATTGTTATTGTTTTTAATATTTACATATTATTTTAAAAATAAAAATGAAGCTTTTTATGTGGTTGTGTTGGGGGAATTTAAAGAGTGGTAGTGTGGGTGTGGGGGAATAATTTGAGTTTGTGGGGTGTATTTTTTGAATTTTTGTTGTTGTTATTTATAAATATGATATATATATTTAAATATAATGTATATATGAAAATAATTTAACGATTTTTTCTGTAATCATAAAAAAAAAAAAATTAAAAAAATTAAAAAAAAAATAAATTGATTTTTTTTTTTTTAGTTATCAAAAACACACCCAGATCTGATTTTCGATCTTCACCAATGATTTATCACAATCACTTACTTTTTTTAATATAAATATTTATATAAAAATTTTAAAAAATAAACAAAAAAAAAAAAAAAGAAAAAAAAAAAAAAGAAAAAAAAAAAATAAAATGATTTTTTGAATTTAAAATAATTTCTTTTTATTATAATATTAAGAAAACTTAATTTATTAATATTATTTATATTGTTAATTTAATCAAAAAAGTTATTTGATTTAATATCGCCATTGTATTTTGTTACTGAGATGAATTATTTATAATTTTTATTATTATAATATTATTTTTAATTTTTATTATTTTTATTATTTGATATTATTATTAATTTATTTTATTTTCGTTTAATAAATCATCCAAGTTATTTATAAACTCCATATAGTTTTCTGGTATCGAATTTGACTCTAATGATCCCCATCTATGACCACTTTTTAAAGAGGTTTTTAAATCTACCTTTAAATTAAAATCTTTGGAAACTGATTCCATCAAATATTTAATATAAAGATCGACTCGGTGCTCCTCTATTAAAAATGTGGGAACTTCAAAAATTAGTTCATCATGAATTTGTAATAAAAATCTTGGAGATATTTGATTGTTATTATTGTTACTGTTATTATTATTATTGTTATTATTAAATATTGAACAAATGTCACCAAAAAAATTATTAATTTTAACCATGGATTTTTTAATGATATCAGCTGAACTACCCTGTATAATTGTATTAACTGATCTTCTTTTTGCAATACTAATATCAAAACTATTCTTTATTTCACCCAGTTTTCTAATTCTTCCACTTATTGTTCTAACTTCTGGGTCATTTTGCTTTAAAGAGTTCTTGGTTGTTGTTATAAAGCTTGAAATTTGAGGAAATTCTTTATAAAAGTTATTGATTAAAAGTTCTGCAGCTGAGGTGCTGATTTTTAATAGTTTCCCTAATGATTGTGGACCTATACCATACATTATTCCATAAACTACTCTTTTTGTTTTTTCTCTTTCGTCAGTAGTAACATCGTTGATTTCTTTATTTAAGAGTTTTGATGCCATTCTTCTAATTACATCTTGATTATTGTTAAAATAATTTATTAAATGTTTATCATTTGAAAAATGTGACATGACTCTTAATTCGATTTGATTATAATCGTATGCAAGCATTGTGTATCCGTCTCTTGAAATAAAAGCATCTCTAATATTAATAGTCTCTTGATTTTGATTTTGATTTTGATTTTGATTATGGTTTTGATTTTGATTTTGATCATCCTCGATATGGGTCATTAAAAACAAATCATCAATTTGGCTGGATGCTTGATCTTCTTCATCATCAAATGAGATTATACTTGTATTACGGCAAACGTTTTGCATGTTTGGATTGCAAGAAGAAAGTCTACCAGTTGATGTACCGCATTGTAACCAATCACATTTAATAAAAGCTTTTTTGTTTGATTCATTTTGATTCTGATGAAATTTATCATAGTAACTATCGGCGAGTTCTAAATAGGCAGAAATATATGTTTTATTAATCTTCTCTAAATTTCTATAAATTAATAAATTGTTGATAAATTCCTCTTGATTTGGATTCAATGCTTTTATTTCATTAAGTGATTTTTTATCAACTTTAGTTGGAGGTGGGTGGGGTAATTTTAATTTCAAATCTTGATAAATAACTTTGGTAACTTGTGGAATGGATCTTGGATTTAATAAATTGTTATCTCTAAAGTATTCACAAAGATTTGCCGATTTTTCATCAAGTAGTTTCTTATATTGGTTTAAGATTTTAGTTTCCAATAAAATTCCATACAACTCCATTTCTATAAAGATGAAAAAATGAATAAAAAAAATGAATATTTTGAAATAAAAAATAGATTTAAAGTTAATAATGTTTTTAATACATACTTGAGATAAGTGAAACAACTGACATCTCTTCGATGAAGTTATATGATAAGTCTTTATCATAAAGTAAATTCTTTAAAACCAAATAGATTTTTAATGAATAGACTATATCTTGAGAAAATGAACCATAGTTTGTATTTTCTTTTGAAAATTCATTTTCTTCATTGATGAGTTTTTTTATTTTTTCAGATTGATTTTGCATTATATTTCTATTTGAAATATTTTGAATGGTTTTAATTGATTCGTCCTTGCCATATTCTTGGACCTTTTCGAATGAATAACCATTGTTTCCACCATCACTATTTAATAACCAAGCAGCAATTTTTATATCGAATGAATTGATCGGTTTCATATAGGGATATTGCTTTATAAATGGCTTGTAGCCATCGGAACAATTGTAGCTGATCTTTTTAATTAAACCATTTTCTAATATTTCTACCATAAATTTTAATTTTTCTTCAACTAAACCACCAACATTATCAATTAGTGTTATAAAGTATTTTTCTATTATATAGCTATCCGGTATCTCATTATTAAATATATTTTGAGATGATGATGAGGACGATTGTGATAAAGATGATTTGGAGTTATTTCGGCTAAATACTGTTGGCTGTTCATATTCATCGCTGCTGTCATCAATAGTTTCATTGCCTTTCGAAACAATAAAAATACAATAGGCCAATGGCTCATTTGAAATGATACCGTGTTTTCTTTTTTTGATAGTTGATTCACCAAAGTTTGTTTTGTCATTATCAAAAAATACACCCCAGACTAATACTGATATTTCTAAACTTTCCATTTGTTCTTTTAATTGATGAATATTGAATGTTTTATTGATTGCTTTATAACCATTTGGTGTCTTTAATTTATTTGTTTCCGGTTTTTTATCATTAATGTTGGCTTTTTCAATATCCTTTTTTTCTTCTTTAAATTCTTTGCCAATAACAACTGGCTCAAATTTTATTGATGTTGTTGATGTTGTACTTGTGTTGGGCCTCTTACTTGGAGAGTATTTAAATGACTCAATTGGTGAATCATGGATGTTAGTATTTTTCATGTAGGTATTGAAGCCAAAATTATTGACTTGGGTTTGTTTAAATGGTGACTTTTGAAATTGTTTTTGATTTTGTTGTTGTTGTTGTTGTTTTTGTAATAAAACAGGGGATTTAAGTTGAAATGGTTTTTGGTGAGATTGTGGTTCTGGTGAAAGTGGGGGTGATAAAAATGAAGGGTCCTCTTTTAAATCATCTTCCTCGGTAAAAATAAATTCACTACCTTTTGATTGTGGTTTAAAAATTGATTTTGATGGTTTGCTTGGAGATTGAACCCATTCATTAACATTAATATTATTGTTCAGTTGTTGGTGAGATGAGTAAGCCTTTCTTGATTGAATAACTTGAACATCAATATTTGTTAAAGGTTTAGTATCGTAATTATTATTATTATCATTATCATTATTATCATGATTTTTATTATTATAGGGTGTGTTTAAAATAGATTGGGGTATTGGTTTGGAAAGAGAATTGATTTTTTTTGGAAATGAGGGTGGTTTTATGAAGGGTTTTTTTTGTTGTTGTTGTTGTTGTTGTGGTGGTGGTGGTTCATGTTGTTGTGTTTGTGGTTTTTCTTGTTGTGGTGCTTGTTGTGTTTGTGGTTTTTGAACCTGTGTTGGGGTGGGTGATAATGGTGGTGGAAGAGGAACAGGTCTTATTTTATATCCACCAATATTAATAGTTTTATTATTTTCATCATTATTAAAATTTTCATTTTTATTGTTATTTATATTATTTACATTATTAATATTATTTGAATAATTTATATTTTTATTTATTTTATCACAGATAATATCATTATTAACATTATTATTATTATTATTATAATTACTATTATTTATATTATTATTGGTTATATTATTATTGGTTATATTATCATTATCATTATTATTATTATTATTATTATTATTATTATTGTTATTATCTAAATTATTTATATTATCAAATGTATCATTGACATCTAATTGTAAATCGAATTCCTCATTGTTATTGGTGCTATTATTGGTATCATCAACAGTTTCTTGAAGCATGTATAAAAATTCTAAATCTACATCATCAGAAAATGGGTCCATTTTAAGTGCTTTGTTATTAAATGTAAAAATTATGAAAATAAAAAAATGAAAAATTTAATTTTAAAATTTTTAATAAAAAAAAAAAAAAAAAAAAAAAATAAATTCGAAGAAACAAAGGTATTTTATTCTTTAATATTAATAAAGATAATTATAACTTTTTTTTTTATTTATTTTATTTATTAAAAGAAATTAATATATTTTTAAAAAAATTTTATTTTTTGCTTGATGATTTACTTGAGGAGGATGATTTACTTGAAGAGGATGATTTATTTGATGATGAGGATGGTTTACTTGAAGAGGATTTACTTGAGGATGACTTACTTGATGATGATGATGAAGATGGTTTGCTTGAAGAGGATTTGCTTGATGATGATTTACTTGATGATGATGATGAAGATGGTTTACTTGAGGATGATGATGAAGATGGTTTACCTGATGATGATGATGAGGTTGGTTTCAAATCATCTCTCTTTCTTTTATTTGATTCATCAAAAGATTTCTTTTTATCATATTTGTCAGCTTGTTCATCTAAATCTTCCCAAGATTCACCAGAATTTGAAGCCGATTCTGATTCGTCATCATCATCGGAACCTGATGACATTGAGGAGATGTAATCGCTTGATGCTTCTGATTCTGATGGTTCATAATCATCGTCGCCATCATCTTCTTCTTCGCCTTGTTCCTCTTCTACTGGTTCTAAGAAGGACCAACCGCCGTCTTCATGGAATTTCTTTAAATCACTTTTAATGATATCCATAAGTCTCTTCCAATTGTAATTCTTTTCGGATTGATAAAATTTAATATTGAATGAATCGAGCCATTCTTTTACAGTTTCGAAATGGTTTCTTGGGATAGCATCAATACGGATTGGTGGTCTATTATAATCTTTAAAGACAAAAGTGAGATCGAAATTACGAAGTGTACGAATAACTCTTTCAAAACAAGCGATTTCGACATCATCAAGAGTTAAAACAAAGAATGGTGGTTCTAAAATTGAAACAAGACAGTGGACGGATGGTTGAATGAATACAGTACTAGTATTAGGAACACCAAAGAAACCTAATTCACGATATGGTACATCAAACTCGAGGCCTGGTTCTGGTACAATTTCTTCGACACGTTTAATAAATGTTTTAAAGTCATTATTAATCTTTTCTTTGAGTTGTCTTTCACGACGCTCCTCCTCTTCTTCTTCGTTGAATGAACGACTTGATACATCGAGAGATTGGGTCATTTCTGAAATTTCAATATAGAATTGAACATCTTTAGTTTTCTTTTTACCAATCATAATTTGATCAATTAAATGGAAATGAATAACAGCCATTGATTCTTGATCAGCTTGTTGGAAAATTGCATGTTTAATATTTTTGTAAAGAACATCAATTGGGGTTCTATCTTTTGTTGAGGTTGGATTGAAACGGAAACCATTATCGTGGGCTTCAAGAATACCAATAGTTCTACGGGCACCAGTAAGTGTTGGACGGACATGAACCTCTGGAAGTCTTGGGAATTTACCACGAGAAAGAATAAGTTTTTCTTGTGCAATAAGAGTACGTTTTTCACGATCTTCACTTTCACGAGTTGTAAATTTCTTTTTTAAATCTTTAATGAGACGAAGGTTATTGGCTAAAGCTTTTGGATCACTAACTTTATAAGTGAGTTCACGAATGTACATAAGTTGTGGTGGTGCAAAACCGGCATCAATTTGCTCTTGTGTAAATGATGATGGGGTGTTAAAGTTTACTCTGATATATTCTTCTGATTTACTGATATTCTTGATTGTACTAATGTGGAATGGTACCATATAACCATAGATTGGGAAGAGGATAGTTTCTTTTTTGTTATCAATCAACATTTTATTCTTTACTGTTTCTGGTGGGAATGCACCAACATTGCTGTAGATTGATGGAAGTTTGGTAATTGCTGTATAATCCAAATCTGGTGATTCTTTTTTACCGTTAGTTTGATCTTCCAACTTTTTAAGTTTATTCTCAGCCTCCTCTTTGTTTCTTTGGGCAAGCATTTGTTGATGATCTCTACGACGCTCTTCAATTGTCTTTGATTTTTCTTTGGTTTCTCTTGCTCTACCTTTAATTTCTTTTACATCTTCTGGTAATTCTAATTTAACAGATGGATCATCCTCTTCTTCTTCTCTATCTTCTTTATCACTTAATTGATAAATAACATCTCCATCTTTTTTACCAACTTCTGATGTTAAAACTTCAACTTTACCTTCTTTATTTACGAGAATAGTATCGGCAATCATCAAAGCATATATTTTAGATTTATCATCTTTAGCTTGGGGGTTTTCGACATTTGAGAAACCACAAACAATATTAAAAGTCATACCCTCTTTGATTGGTCTAGAGTTATTTGGTGAGATTATCAAGTTTGACTCTTGGAATTCGATACCAATACCATAACCACAATTCTTTACAAAGTGCTTAAGCATTTCTGGTCTTGTATTATTAATAGTTTCAACAGCTTTTTCGTATAATTGATTGATTGAAACACCTGGCTTGATTGCTTTAATTAAATTGCTTTGGACCAATAATAAAAGCTCATAATTTTTTCTTTGTTCTTTAGTTGGGTCGATCATATAGGTACGTGAAACATTGGAGCAATAGTTTTTGTAACGAGCACCAACTGAAATAATAATAGTGCCAAAATGGAGTGGATTTTCATCACTTGTAGCGCTTGCTTTTAAATCATAGTTTCCACCACTTTGAACAATTGGTACATAAGAGTAATCTACACTGTCGGTTGGTAATTTGCTGCTAATCTTCTCTGGATGACTAAAGATATCAATTGAATATTCTGATAATTCATCGTGAGTGATGGTTTGACCTTTATCGATAATGGTTTCAATCTTTGGTAATAAATGAGTCTTTAATACCTTTGATGTGATCTTTGATGATGTAATAATATTCTTTTGTTCTTGTGCATCTTTAACGGCAACCAATGATGAAAGGCCTTGTGTGATATCGACTTTATTTAACCCACTATTATTAACATTTTCATCCCATTGTTTACCAAATTCTCCTAAAAATACTTCTTTAATAATAACACCAACATTATTTCCTGCTTTTTTTGCTTCATTAATTAACTTTTCGAAACTATCTTTATTTCCTTCATTTTTATCTTTGCTTAATAAATAAAAATGAAATTTAAATTGTTCATTTTCTTTACCTTCTTTTGAGTTTGCTAAATTTTCAAATAAATTAACTATATTAAAAAAGAAAATTTTTAGTATTTAAAGATTTATATTTTAATTTTCTTTAATATAATTACTTTTTTTATTATTTGAAAGTATATGAATATCTTTATTTAAAAATACAATTACAGTTTCTCTTAATTCATAACCAAATAACCAAGTTTGAAATGATGTAATCTTTTGATATGGATTATTTTCGTTTGGTAAACCTAAAGCCAACACTAATGAGTTGGCGCCTTTCCAAAGACCATTACTACCATCATTGTTCCATGATTCATATAATAACTTTAATCTTTCAAATACTGCAATTGAATTTAAACTAACTGAATTACTATTACCATTACTGCTAGTTGAAGATGTTGTAGAAGTTGACATTTTTCTTTTTTTTTTTTTTTTTTTACCTACAAATATATAATTATAATTTATTTATTAAAATTATATTTCTATTTAATATATATATTTCTAAAATATAATAAAAATGGGAAAACTATAGGAATAAATAGAAAAAAAAAGAAATAATATTATTTAATAGTTAACTATTGATTTCAAAAAAATGAAAAATAAAAAAAAAAAATTTGGGGGGAGAATTTTAAAAATAAAAAAAAAAAAATTTTAAAAAAAAAAATTAAAAAAAAAAAAAAAAAAAATTAATTTAAATAATTAAAATTTTATTAAAATGATCACATTTCCAATTATTTAAATAAGGTTCTATTTATATTATAATTTTCCAAAAAAAAAAAACTTCAACAATAAAAAATTTAAATAAATTCTTTAATATAAAACAGTGTTTAAGTATAAAAATGGAGACTGAAACTTGAGGTCATTGTAATCAAATTAAAAAAAATAATAAAAAAATGAATAAATTTGGTGTTTGGTTAGGTAACTTTATTTTAACTACTTTATAAATAAAATGTTGTAATAGATGGTAAATGTATATATAAAAAAAAAAAAAAAAAATAATAATAATTAATATTTATCTAAATTAATATATTTTTTTTTTATTTTTTTTTTTTTTAAATTTAAAATTTTAAAAAAATTATTTTTTTTAATTTTTTTAAATTTTTTTAAATTTTTTTCATTATCGTTTTCTATATTGCCAAATTTATATTAATTAACATATAGGTTTTAATTTATATATATATTTAAAAATGTTTGATATACCAGAAGAACTTGTTTATGCTGTATTAATTATTATTATCTTATATCTTGTCAAAGTTATTGCATCACCAAAAGAAGTTGTTGTAGCCAAACCAAAGCCAAAACCACAATATGAAAAAAGAGATTATACATTAGAAGAACTTAAACAATATAATGGTACCGACGAAACCAAACCAATTTTCATTGCAATCAAAGGTAAAATTTATGATGTCACTGCCAAAAGCTCAACATATGGTCCAGGTGGTGCCTATAATACCTTCTCTGGTAATGATGCCACAATTTGTTTAGCCAAATCCTCATTCGAAGATGCAGATATCAATAAAAAATGGACAGAAAAATCACTTGAAGAATTACCAGAAGAACATAAAGAATCATTAAATGGCTGGATTAATTTCTTTTCAGAAAGATATATTTTAGTTGGAAATGTTAAACAAGAATAAATAAATAATAATAATCAAATAAATAAATAAAAAAACTATTTTATATTTCTTTTAATTTAGAAATCTAAAAAAAGTAATTAAAAAAAATTTAAAACAAAATTAATATCCGCAATAATATAATTTATCAAATTTTACAATTAAATAAATACACAATTAATTAAATATACATAGAAATAAATATATAAAATTATTCTTTGTTTTATTTTGTTTTTTTTGTTTTTTTTTTTTGTCTCGTTTTCTTTTCTTTTTTTTTTTTTTTTTTTTTTTTTTTTTTTTAAAAAGTAGTTCTTGCCAAATTCTTAAAACCAATACCAAGACATGTAAATAATACAGTTTTTGATTCAGAATCTGGTTGAATTTTAAAAGTTACACCAAAGAAATCACGTAATTGACGTATAAACTCGATAGTGTAAGGTGTTATTCTACCTAATCTTATTTTTGAAATATCTTCTGGGCATAAAACCATAAATAATAATGCTAAACTTTGATTATGACTATCGATACAACCACCGTTTGCAATTTCTTCCAAGAGTGCATATGCAGTTCTTTCACCTAAATCCTCTGGTGATTCGCTATTCTTTTCACCACTCATAATTTCTGCTGATAAACAACAACCTGAAGTTGTTTCTGCTACTAATGTTAAACCATAACCTGGTGATAAACCTGATTCACCTCCTTTATAATGATCACTTGAAATGTAAACATCTGGTGTATGTTCTAAAAGTATACCCTTGGCTTTATCTAATACTCTATTTGAAAATTGTGGTGAAATACGTGTGGCATATGCAATACCACGTATTCTACGAATTTTACCTTCATCAATTAATTGAACTGCTTTTAATTGTGGAACAATTGGGCATTTGAAATTAACTGAACCTCCACCATTTGGGGGTGCTCCACGTTTTAATATTTTAATATTTAATCCTTCTTCAAGTCCGAATTTTCTAATAATTGGTAATGTAGTGGTTCTAATTGTATCAATCTGATTTTTTTTAAAGAATAAAATTAATTACTATTGCTTTTAAATAAATTATTATTTCTTATATACATACAGTTAAATCAATATCGTTATTGGTAATACCATTTAATGTAATATCTAAAGGTGTTTTTGAAAATGGACCCAAACAAATTAAAGCTTCAACAAAATAACCAATACCTCTTGAATTACCACAGTCGTGTGCTATGTTTTTACCACCAATAATAATACCTGGAATATATGTAATTGTTGTACCGGTTGTATTAATTTCAATCTTTGAACCATTTGTAATTTTATCAACAAGACGAAGGAATGATGCTTCGTAATCTCTTAAACCTGGTTTTTCGTCTTCATCTCTAATATTTGTAATTCTAATTGCTTTACCACTTAGTGTTGAACAAATAACTCTTTGTCTAAAATGTGTTGATCCTTGATATTTTAACATTTTTTATTTATGAAATAATAAAATAAAAAAAAATAATTATAAATCAAAAAAAAAATTTTAATGACCAAACGAAAATTTCGTTTTTTTTTTTTTTTTTTTATAATTTTTTATTTTTTTAATTTTTTAATTTTTTTTTTTTTTTTAAATTAATTAATTTATTTATAATTAAATAAATAAAATATTGTTATTTAAATAATATTTATTATTATTATTTTTTTTGATTGATTAAAAATAATACATCAATTTTTTTTAAGGTATAAAAAAATTAATCGATTATATTCTAATCTGATACAAAAACAATTATTTTTTTTTAAAAAAAAGATATTTTTAAAATTATTTTTAAAAGAAAAATCCCAAAAAAAAAAAAAAAAAAAAAAATTGTAAATATTTTTTTTATTTAAAAAAAATTCATTTAATAAAATTAAATAATAATAAATATAAATAATTAATAAAATGGTTTCTGGTATGTCAATTCGTAAAAGAAGAGTTGTTAAAAAAAAACAAGTTATAACTTTACCTATACATTTACCATCATTATCACCAGAAGGTAAATATTAATTAATATATAAAATTAAAAAAATTTATATTGTAATTCTAATAAAATATTTATAGTTTTATCAAATTATAAACAAATTTTTATTGTCGACCTTCAAAGTTTTTCAAATAAACAATGTAATAGATTATTAAATCAAACATTATTTGGTAAATTAAAGAATGAGGATGCTATAATTTTAGTAATTATCAAAAGTAAATTTAGTCCAAAGTGTAGAGAGTGTGGAATTGGTGATAAAAACTCAAAATTGTTTTTAAAAGATAGATTCGTAAAGAGTGGTGATGGCAGAGTGTTATTTGAATTGGATAGCACCATTAGCAGTCTTGCTTATAGAAAAGAGCTCTGCAAATATGTTTATAACCATAATAAAAACATTGTATTATTAACTGAAGATAAAGTTGTTGGCTATGATATTGTTGGTTCCTCAGTTCCAAAAGAAGATACCGAAAAGTACAACTGTTATTTTCAAATTTTTGGTGAGGATGATGATGGCTCAAATAAAACCAAAGAAGAACAAGTTTCAGAATTACAAAATAAAGCCACTTTAAAAGTTGAAAAATGGATTAAAGAAAGAATTGAAAGAGGTGACGAAATCAATTTACCAAAGAATATCGAAAGTTTAGAAAAATCAATTTCACCATTTTGTAAAGCAGTCCATAGTTTTTCAAACAATGCTCACATTATAAACAAGTTAAGAGAATGTGGTGATATCAAAATTTGTGATACCTGCGAAAGCTGTGTACCAACTAGTACCAATCTTGAGAATCAATTTTATTTCAGTTACCTCAGCTTAAGTGATGAAGAGCATAAACAATTCGATTGGCTTTTAAAATCAATTATCTCGGAATATATGAAAACCCCAAACAATTTAGTACCAATTCCACTCGAAAAAGTTAATAAATTTTCCTTAAGCGAAGTAGTGAATATCCCAACATCAATAGTTGTAAAAAGTTTAATCGAAAATAAAGTAATAGAGCTTAAAGGATCAGCTCAACCAAAACATCAAAATAATTTAGATCTTGAAAATGATAACAGTTCATTTATAAACGATTTTGATAATATTTCAATATCATCATTTAGAACCACAACTAGTTATTCATCAACATTATCTCCATTTAAAAAACAACAATCAACATCACCTTTCGCTTCAACAGCCAAAAAATTATATAGCAGCCCAATAAAGAAAACAAGTAGCAGTAGTTTATCTCCATTAAAAAAACAAGGTCCCAAATATTCATATTCGGGTAGAAACAGTAATAGTTTAAGTAGTATTATGAATACCTATAGCAATAGTGAAGAGTTCAATAAGAAGGCAAAAATCAAATATAATATTATTAATTAAAAAATTTTATTAATTATAACTATAAATTATTTTTTAAATAAACTTTTTTTAGATATTTATATTTTCTTAAAATTATTTTATTTTATTTATTTTTTATAAAATTTTTATTCTTCAATTTTATCAGCAGAAAAATGAGTTTTTATTGGATGGAGTATTGAAGGATCTAAAGTTGAACCAGGGAAAATGGATTTACGACGTAAATCACGACTCTTACAACCATCACCTAGTGTTGTGATTTCACCCATTGAGAACCAATAAAATTGATATGGTTCTAGTTCCATTTTTACAAAACCATTTTGGTCAACCATAACTTGATAATCTGTTAAAATATCAACAAGATAATGAGATTGTTCATCATAGGATGCAGTTTCTACATTTAAGAAAGGTATTACTGGTGGTTTACCTGATTCAGAGTTATTTTGAGATTGATATTCTTCTTTTGAAGTTAATGGTTTTGTTTGGGTACCTAAAGTTTGTGTTGTTTGATAATTAGTGTGGACCTTTCTTGTTGCAACTGGTGTTACTTTAGAGTCTGTAAGATTATTGATACCGAGTGTATTAGTACTAGAAGTGGTAGGATGATATTGTTGTTGTAATGGGTCTACGTAAACTAGAGAAGCTCTTCTTTGGTGTCTTGATGAGGTTGCTCCATCATGAACATGGGTATGAAGAACAACTTCTTGTTTTACATCCGATAAATTGTGAACAATAAACATTCTATCGATACCACAAATTCTCATATAAGCAGCTATTTGTGGATTTTCAGAGTTTACCCATTTAAATGCACCATGTCCAAACGCTAAATGCTTTCTTCTTCTTTGGATCATCTGGCGAATAATTTGGAAAAGAGATGCTGGAGCTTTTTCAGATTCTGTAACATTAACCTTTTGATATCCATATTCTGGGTCATCGATTACTGGAGCATAGAGTTTATTTGAAGTTGAAAAACCTCCATTTGGTGGAGTATCATCCCATTGCATTGGAGTACGAACACCATGACGATCTTCTAACCAAATATTATCACCCATACATATTTCGTCCCCATAGTATATGATTGGTGATCCTGGTAAGGTAAATAATAAAGAATATGCCAATTCAATCTTTCTTTGGTCACCACCCATTAATGGAGCTAAACGTCTACGAATACCCAAATTAATTTTCATTCTTGGAACTGGTGCATAATATTCCCACATTTCTTTTCTTTCATCATTTGTAACCATTTCTAGTGTTAGCTCATCATGGTTTCTTAAGAAAGTTACCCATTGACAATTAGATGGAATTTCTGGAGTAGATTCCATAATAGCCCTTAAACATTCACCATCACCCCTCTTAATAGCCATATAAATTCTAGGCATTACTGGAAAATGAAAACCCATATGAAATTCATCACCATCACCAAAATACTTTCTTACTTCGTTTGGCATTTGACATGCCTCTGCTAAAATTACTCTACCAGGATATTTGTCATCTATAAACTTTCTCATTCTTTTTAAAAATTCATGAGTCTCTGGTAAATTTTCACAAGATGTTCCTTCTCTTTCGACTAAAAATTTTAATTTTTTTTAAAAAAAAAAAATTATTAATATAATTGATTTAAAATTATTTTATATTTATTATTTTCTATATTTACATAAATAAGGTACAGCATCAACTCTAAAACCATCAATACCTAAATTTAACCAAAAATCCATAATATTTAACATTTCTGCTTGAACTTTTGGATTATCAAAATTTAAATCAGGTTGCTCTTTGTAAAATCTATGCCAATAATATTGACCAGCTGCTTCATCCCATGTCTATAAAATAAATAAAAATTAAAAAATTAATTTTTTTAAAAAAAAAAAATAATTAAAATTTAAATGGATAATTACCCAATTTGATTGCTCTACATCCAAAAAAATAATTCTTGCATCTTTATATTGCTTTGGATCATCTGTCCATACAAAGTAGTCTCTATATGGTGAATCTCTTGATAATCTTGCTGATTGAAACCATCTATGTTTTTCTGAGCAATGATTAGGTATAAAATCAGCAATAATTTTCATATTTCTTTCATGAACCGCTTTGACTAGAATTTTAAAATCATTTAATGTTCCATAGTCTGGATGAATATCGCAATAGTCAGATACATCATACCCATCATCCTAAAATTAATAAAAAAAAAAAAAAAAAAAAAATTAAATTAATATTTTTTTTAAAACTAAAAAATATTTATATAGTTACTTTTAGTGGGGATGGATATATTGGTAATAACCAAATGCAATCTACCCCAAGAGAATGAAGGTAATCTAATTTATTTGTAATGCCAGATATACCTCCATTACCTGTACCTTCAATATCACAAAATGCTCTGACATATACCTTAAAAAAAAATAATAGATATGAAATTAGTAATTAATATTTTTAAATTATTATAATAATAAATTAAAACTGTTTACCTCGTAAAATATAGCTTCTTTAAACCATAGATTATTTGATACTGACATTTCAGATCTTTCGTGCTCTGAATAATCTAAAAATTCATCAGTTGATCCATTTAGAGATGGTGATAAATATTGGTTGGAATCATAAGACATATTTAAATTATCTAATGATTGCCCCAAATTAGTTGGGCTTGTATTGTTCATTATTTTATAAAACTATTTATATTTTTTTTTTTTTTAGTTTTTTTTTTTTTTAATGATAATAATTTGTATAATAGAAATAAAAAGAAATGAACATATAAAAAAAAATAAATAATTAATTGAATGAAATTAAAAAAATTAAAAATAAAATTAAAAAAAAATAAATAAAAAAAAAAATTAATTTATTTGTAAAATAAAAAAAAAATAAAAAATTATTTGTTTTTTTATTTAATTTTTTAATATATTAGTTCATTATTATAATAATTAAAAAAAGAATGATAAAATGATATTGCATATCATGTAGCCATATCATTTTTTTTTCATAATAGTAAATAAAAAAAAATTAACTAATTTTATTGTTTTATTTTAATTTATTATTTTTAATTTAAAAAAAAAATAAATAAAGAGAAATTTAAACTTTTACTGTTTATTTTTTTAAAAAAAATAAATAAAAAAATAAAAAAAAATAAATTGATTAAAAATTTTTTAAAAACTATTTTTTTTAAAATTTTTTTTTTTACACAAATTTTTTATTTTTTTTTAAAATAAAATATCTTTAATATTTTTATTTTTTATTATAAAAACCAATAGTATCAAAAATAATAATAACAACACACATAAATTAACACAATTATAATCACACACTATTTTCAAGATAATTTTTTGTTTTATATTTTTTTTTTTTTTTACAAATAAATTAAATGTTTTTTTTTCATAAATAAAAAATGAATAATTATAATAATAGCTCAAAGGAAGTACAATGGGTTCAAAATATTTTAAAAGAAAAAGAAATTATAGTCAATAGTATCGACGATTTTAAAGATTCAGTTATAATTATTGAACTATTACAAGTCATAACCAACAGACCAATTACAAAATATTTTAAAAAACCAAGAACAAGAATTCAATCAATTGAAAATGCCAGTATAGCTTTAAATTTTATGAAAAATAATTCATTTCAAATTTCAACACTATATAGTCCTCAAGGTAAAGATTATTTAAACAAACTATTATCAAATTAAAATATTAAAATATTAATTTTTTTTTTTTTTTTTTAGATATTGCTGATGGTAATGAAAAAACAATTAAAAGTATTATTTATATTATTTATTTATTTGGTCAAGGTAAAAAACTAAAGATTAGCAGAATAAGAAAGAATAGTAGAAGAATACCATTTAATGCTGATGGTATGATAAATCAATCAATTACCACCACACCAATTTCATCAAATAAAATTGATAACGAAGAAATCATACTAGAGGACACTGATTCCGAAGAAGAAGATTTACATTTGGATTCAATTCATGACGATGATGGTGACACTACCGAAGAGGAAGATAATATTAATAATAGTGACCAGAAAAGATCGCCAATTGTATCATCTACATCATCGTTTGAGGCACAAAGTTCAACATCATCATTATCATCATTAAACTCAGTTGCATCTACTTCAGTTACTGGTTCATCAACAAACTCTACCTCATCATGGAAAAGAGAATCTAGACAATCCATCGTTGATAACTCTAGTAGTGGTCGTAACTCAAGAAGATTCAGTGGTATGGTAACAAGATCTGCAATTCTATCTTTAAAAAGTCCATTAATGTCAGCTTCTTCTGGTAGTATACCAAATATGAACAATGAAGAAGCCAGTGGTGATTCATCATCTTTATCAACATCTTCATTACCAACTCCTAGTCAAGGCTGGTTCAAAGTTAAAGTAGATGAGAAGAAAAAAGAAAAACCAATTACCAAAGTACCACTTCTTGTTAAAATATCGCCTGTAGATTTTGATAGATATAACAACCCAGATTTCTTAGGAAAAATTGTTGATTGCCAAAGATTCATTAGAGGCTATAAAAGTAGAAAGGTCTTAAAGCAAAGAAAGAAATTTAATAACCATAGAAATCGTTGTTTTGGTGAAATTTTATCAACAGAAGAGACCTATGTGCAATGTGTAGAAATGATTGTTAATATTTTTTATAAACAAATTATGTGGAATGCCAAAGTTTCTCCAACTCCATACTTGACAATGCCAGATATAAATACCATCTTTTCAACAATCAATCAAATTTTTTCATTCAATAGCGATTTACTTAGCCAATTAAGAAAGGTCAACGAAACTTGGAGCCATTATCAAAAGGTTGGTGATATTTTCCTTTCTGCTGTACCCTATATGAAACTTTATAAACAATATTGCCTCAACTATGATACTGCTATTCTCTGTTTACAAAAAGCAAAAAAGAATCAAACCTTTAATCTCTTTATTAAAGCTTGTTTAGATCACCCAGAAAACAAAATGAAACAAAGTTTAGAATCATTATTAATTACAGTAGTTCAAAGAATCCCAAGATATATTTTATTAATCAACGACCTCTTATCACATACTTGGAAAGACCACCCAGACTATGAAAACCTTCAAAACGCACTCAGAAAAATTCAATCAGTTGCCTCTGAAGTAAATAAGAGTATCAAGATCGCTGAGTTACAATCAAAAGTTTTAGAAATTCAAAAATCACTTGTTGGTTGGGATGAGGAAAAGGGTGAATTGGTACAGCCAACACGTCTTTTTGTTAAACAAGGTTATATTTTGGATTGTCAATTAGATACAAGATTCTCTAAAGATCTTCAAAAACTAACATACTTCCTTTTCAATAATGCTATTTTAATCACTGAAAAAGAAAACTCCTCTCACCGTTTCCAATTAAAATATTTCTTTGATTTAAATGACCCATCAACCAAACTTAAAGATATCGAAGATAGTCAAGTAATTAAAAATTCATTCCAGTTAATTTTAGGTAGAACTACTGCATTTTTAGCAACTGAAAATAATGATGAAAAATCCTATTTATTAAACCACATTCAAAATTGTAAACAATCAAAACAAAATAGACCATCAACAATAATTTTAGATAATAATAATAGTTCAAGTACCAATTTAATAAAGGATACAGAAAAAAATAATTTAGAAAATAATAATGGAGAAAATAATATAAATAATAGTTTAGAAAATTTAGATATAAATAATAATGATAATAATGACAATAGTAATAATGATAATGATAATATAAATAATAATAGTAATAATGAAAATAGTGATAATACCAATATAAATAATGAAAATAACAATATAAATAATGAAAATAATAATTTAGAATTTAATACAGATAAAAGCTATACTGTTATTATAAATAAATCAGAAAGTAAAAAAGAAGCAGGTAAAAAAGAATATACAGTTTATAATATTTCAATTAGTGATGATGAAACAGGTGAATGCTTCAATATAGTTAAAAGATATAGCGACTTTGATAACCTCAACAAAAAATTAACAAAGAAATTCCCAACTGAAAAATTAAAAGATTTACCAAAGAAACATTATATTAACTCATTAGGCAGT
This sequence comes from Dictyostelium purpureum, assembly GCF_000190715.1. Classification (NCBI taxonomy): domain Eukaryota; phylum Evosea; class Eumycetozoa; order Dictyosteliales; family Dictyosteliaceae; genus Dictyostelium; species Dictyostelium purpureum. The sequence continues at coordinate 38,799 of NW_003519503.1, read as the reverse complement.
AATACTGTAGAATCAAGAAGGCTAATGTTAGAAGTTTATCTTCAACACTTGTTCCAAATCGAATCGATCAAACAAAGCATTTATTTAAAGAATTTTATTTCCCAACCATCTTTAAATGAACAATCTGCAGAAAACTCTCAAACAACCTCACCCTCATCAACTTCACCCGCCCCAACTTCACCCGTCACCAATGGTAAACATAAAAGTTTAGATGACCTAAAACCATATCTAACTTTTAGATTAAAAAAAGAAAAAAGTAGTTCAAAGTTAAAAAAAGAAAAAAGCAATGCCAATTTAATTTCACCATCACAATCAGTTGAAGAGTTAAATAATACAAATATAAATATAAATACCAATACCAATACCAATACAGATACAGATACAGATACAAATATGAATACAAATAATAATGATAATTAAAATAAAATATTTTGTACTATTAATAAAAAAAAAAAACCTATATATTAAAAAATAGTTTTTTGTTTTAAAACAAAATTTTAGTTAAAATAATAAAAATACTTTATTAATTTTTTTTTTTTTTATATTGCTATTGTTGCATATTATTTTCTTCCACTTTTTCTTCATTGTTTATTGTTGCATCTTGTAAATTATCGTTACTATCATTATTTAAATTGGTTTGGGTGCTATTATCAATTGATATATTTTCTAAACTACTATTAGTTAAAGTATTTAAATTTGGTGCAGAGTTAAATTCTTTTAATGGAGAAACTGGAGTAGCACTTAACTGTTGGTGGGATTGCGATATTTTAATTGCATATTCATTGTAGCCAGAAATGCTATTATTTAAAGATGACATTTGTGATGCCCTTCTTTTGAGCTCAATTCCATGTAATGAACTTGCAGTACGTTCAAATATTGGTTCTTTTGTTGTCTCGAAACTATCTTCTGGATCCAGTACTCTTTTGTCATTTGATAGGTATTTATTTGATACTAGTTTTAAATAATCGATTAATTTGAGAATCTTGGTGTCTATTATAATTTGCCATTTGTTTGGTAAATAATATTTTAATGAAAATATAAATAAAATTGCCAAAAGAATAGTATATAAAACCACTACAACTGATAAAATTACTTCAATTCCTTTTGAATCATATAATTTGGTTGATCTTAAAGATGATAAAATTAAAATACAAATATAACTAAATAATAATACAGAATTTCCTGTTACCTATAAAATAATAAAATTATGTTAATATCAAATATAAATTTGATTTTATTAAAAATAAAAAAATAAATAATTACCTCTGCAAGATTTGAAACTTTATATACATAAGGTTTAAACATAATTTGATTTATAATTGATGAACCAATAACCAATAATACAACAAAAACACTAAATGATGACTTTGGATTAATTAACGCCAAAGAAACAGCCAACATAAATCTTCTTAAAAGTGTTACTAATTCATACCCTTTTTTTATAATAAAAATTTTTATTAATATATAAAAAATCAATATTAAATAAAACTATAAATACTTACAAAAGACTGATTTTCTATAGTCAATATAAATTGAACCTATCATTTTTAAAACCTTTGGATTATCTAATCTTTTTCTGTTGTTAAAGAGTAAAAAAGCAAATAATGCAGGAATACCTATTACATAGATAATTGTTGATGCCACAGTTAGACGGAACACATTATTATAAGTTGAATTATTACCACATTCAATATATGGGAAAAATGACATATATTTTGAACCAGAAATTGTATCTTCTATACATGGGTAGTTTTGGAATGTATAAGTGGTTATTGGTAAATATAGAATGTTGGCAGCTAATAAGTTTACACGGATGCCAGAGTAAAATAAGGTTTTGTCTATTTTGCAATTTCCTTTTGATTTGATGAAAACATATAGTTGCATTAAACAAATAAAAATAATTGATAAAACAAAGAAAACAAAAGGTAAGCAAAAAATAACAATAAATAAATTAGGCCACTTTGCAAAACTACCAATACATAAGAAACCAAATGAAAAGTTTAACCAAGAACTACCTGAATAAAATGCTGAAAAGAATGAGGGCCAACTAAAAAGGGGTATTAAAACATATTTTTATACATCTATATTATAAATATACAATACTTACGGTGATAATTTTGATAAAAGTAAATTAAAGATTTGATAATAAAAAATTACAGTTTTTCTAGTACTTGAAGGCAAACTACGCTTTGGATCTGTTAAAACAAAGAATAGGAACAATATTATAAAGACAACAACAACTACAACAAAAATTAATGTTGATTGCCAACCATTTGGACACTTGGAGCACTCCAAACCTTTTTGAAAATAATCTTCTGAACATTTTGAGCATAACCTTCCCTCATAACCTGTTCTGCATGTATAATTGTAAGAGCTATCTGGATTACATGATGTTTTACCAAAATTTGAAATTGGGCATGTTAAAATATATTTTGGTTCTTCAAATGATGGAAATGGGAAAAAACCTGCTGGGATCAAAATATCATTACCACTGCCTGGGCATACTGCATTTTCAGGGCATAATATACATGAGCCATTTAAACCACGATATGTTGCATCGCATCTACAAAAACTATGGTTATAGTAACTTGAATCTAATGAAATACGCATTTCTATACCTTTTCCGACAATTTGGGGACATGAAAAATACTCTTTTTCTAAATGGATAAAAGTGTCACTAATTTCCATATATATGGGCAAATCTCCTCCATTCTCACCAAATAATAATGGATTGTTCTCTAAGTAAAGCGTTGATAAGTAGTTTAACTCGTTTGGTATACTTCCACTAAAATTATTATTGCTAAAATCTAATTCATTTAAATTGGGCATCCAACTAATAAACTCTCTTAATGGACCACTTAATCTGTTGGATTTGAAATTGAATATAAAAACCTTGGTCAAAAGTTCTACCTGAGAAACACTATCCCAAACCATTTCCTCAACAAATTCTCCATATATCTCATTATTTTGAGCTGAAATTATAGTTAACTAAATAAAAAATTATAAAAATGTTAATATTTAAAAAATTAAATTTTAAAAATAGATAAAAAGAGGGAAATACATGCATGTTTTTGACCTTTGATTGGATCCAATATTTCACTAAGTGAACAATTAAAATTATTATTATCAATTGAAATTCTGTTGAGGTTTAAAATATTTTTAAAGGTTTTTGGGATAATACCAGTTAAATTATTTTTTGCTAAATTTAAATATTCTAAACTAACCCAATTTCCCATTGATTCTGGTATCATTCCCTATTTAAAATAAAAAAATAAATATTAACAAAATCTATAAAACAATGGAAATATTAATAATCATTGAAACAATATAATTATACGTACTTGAAGTTTATTTGAATTTAAAATAACATCATTTAATAAAAGTGGAATTTTATCGGTACAATCTGGTAATGAAGTAAACTCATTAATATCCAATGCAATATCTCTTAAACTAGTAATATCACAAATCCATTGTAATGAACCACCAAAACCATTATCTGAAAATCTAATACTCTGTAGTTATTAAAATAAATCTGTTAATTAATTTTTCTACAAATTTTTAATAAATTTTTAAATGATAAAAATAATCTTACGGTTAATTGGGGCGTATTTGTAAAAATATTTTCTAAACTACCATGAATTTTATTTCTGGTAACTTCAAATAACTTTAATTTTTCTAATTGACCATATGATTGTGGAATAGTACCCTCGATTGAATTATCATATAACCAAAATGACTCCAATTCTTTTAAATTTGAAATATTATCTGGTAAATTACCCTGTAAATAATAAAATTTATTAGTATCAAACCATTATTATCATTTTTATTAATACACTTTTATTTTTACTTACATCAATTGAATTAAAACCAAGATCTAACAATCTTAGCTTTGGTATATTACCAAACTCTGGAGGTATTGATCCATATATTAAATTACCCTCTAAGAAAAGCAAATCCAATTCCTTATATTTGTCATAAAAAATAGGAAGTGTTGAATTAAAATAATTGTATGCAATCCACAATGTTGAAATATTATCTGGTAAAAAGTTGGTCCACGATAGATCACCCACAAACTCATTATCGTTTAATGAGAGATAGGTGAGGTTATCCATTTTTGAAAAAATTTTATGTTCAACTTCACCACCCAACATATTACTTGAAATATCAATTACTTGTAAATGAATAAGATCTGAAAACTCTATTGGTAACTCACCTTTTAAATCATTTGAACCCAATTGAATTTTTATTATATTATTTGTTAAATCACCATCGAATGATTGACACACAATACCATACCAGTTATTTGAACATGGGTCACCCTCTAACCAATTTGTATTATCTACCCATGAAGAACCAGACCACTTTTCATATAATAATTTTAAAATTTCTTTTTCATCCTCATTTAAATTTGCGGTTGATGCTAAAACATTTCTAATTGTACCCAATTTATTGGTTTTATAAATTTCTTTTATTTTAATTGTATTTCTTTCTTTTTTATTTATATCTAAATTATTTTTATTATTGTTATTATTTATTTTTATTGAATATACATTATTTATAAAAAAAATTATAAAAATGAAAATAATAAAAAAATTAAATTTAATCATTTTAAAAAATATCAAACAATTATTTGTTTTTTTATTATACACTAAAAAAACATATATATCATATATATGTAGTTAAAAAAAAAAATAATAAAATGAATAAAAAAAAACGCAGTTTATTTTTAAATTTTTGATTGTAAAAAATAAATGAAAAAAATATTAAAAAAAAAATAAAAACTTTGATTAAAAACAAAATCAATTAAAATGTACAATTTTGTTTAGCTTAGGGTTTGAGGAAAAAAAAAATTTCCTCACGCAAAATAATTTGGGAACCGTAACCAAGAGTAAATAATTACTCACAAAAAAAAAAAAATGGGTGTTTTTTTTGATTTTCATGCACAAAGTAAAAAAATATAAATTATTTTGCGGTGGTTATTGAAAATCTCAGCTGATCAAAAAAAGTTTATAAATAATTATTTTTTTTTTTAAAATTACTTTTTTTTTTTTTATTTTTTTTTATTTTTTTTTTTGGGTGATTAAAAGTTGTGATTTGTTATATGTTTTTTTTTTTTTTAATTTTTTTTTAGTATTATTAATCAATTAAATAAAATAATTTAAATTGAATTAATTTTTACTTTTCTTTTTTTCTTTTTTTGATTCTTTTTCATCGCCTGAATCTTTTTCAGATTTCTTTCTCTTTTTATCTTTCTTTTCTTTTTTCTTTGATTTTTCATCATCGGATTCGTCTTTCTTCTTTTTATCCTTCTTTTCTTTCTTTTCTTTCTTTTCAGAGTCAGAATCATCAGAGTCGTCTTTCTTTTCTTTCTTTTCTTTCTTATCTTTCTTTTCTTTCTTTTCTTTTTTATCTTTCTTTTCTTTCTTTTCTTTCTTTTCGGATTCAGATTCAGATGATGGGACAGCAGCTGGAGTTGGTTCTGGTGAAATAACAGCAGTGGTGGCTTTCTTTGGAGTATCAACTTTCATTTCTTCGGTACCTTCTTGAGCAGCAACACCAGTGTAATAGGTGTAGGTATTGGTCCAATCAGATGGAGTTTTTTCGTTTGGTTTACCATATTTATCTAATTTACCATCTTTGATCATTTCCTTCTTGACCTTAGCTTTTGGACCAAGACCCCATCTAACTGGGTAAACATCTCTATCCATAATAACTCTTTTAATGGTAGCAACAACACCGTGGTCGCAGGTGGCCATTGAAGCGGTGGTCATTTGAGCAACACCAATAGCGATGGCTTCACCTTTAGTGGTAATGAGGACGACTTCTTCGTTGGATTCGATATCTTGTTCATAACGGAGAAGACCTGGAATCATAAGTTTGGCACCATAACAAATAGCATTGATAGCACTATCTTTAACAACGATTCTCTTGTAGTTTGTAAGAATAGCTTCTAATGGTTGAACAACACGACGGAGGTATGCTTCATCTTTGGAGTTATCAAATTCGTATTGAGCATCTTTAACATCGTGCATAGTGACCATACCTTTCTTTTCAGACATGATACCTGAACGAACACGACGAAGTTCTTGCATGTGACCACCAACACCCATTAAAAGACCAATGTGAACACAGAGAGTACGAATATAGGTACCAGCTTCACAATCGACCCAAATTAAACCTAAATTACGTTCTGGATCGTATTCAATTAATTTTGATTCGTGAATAGTACGAACTCTTAATCTCTTTTTGACGGCAGATTTTTGTGGTGGACGTTGGAAAAGAGCACCTCTTAAAGTATCGACAGCTTTTGAAAGTTCGCTAACGTTTTCAATAGCGTTGTGTAAACGAACAATACCAATATATTCTTTACCAGCACCTTGTTGTGATTTAACTAAACGAGTAGCACGTTCAATACAAACAATTAAACAACCTGTAACTTTTGGATCTAAAGTACCACTGTGACCAGTTTTTTGAACACGAAGGATAGTACGAATCCAAGCAACGACTTCGTGTGATGATGGATTTGATGGTTTATCTAAATTAATAATACCATATTTAATGTATTCTTTGATTGGTCTTTTTAATGGTGAATGACCGTTTGGAATTGGTGTATAGTGACCAGTTCTAACTAATAATTGATCATAATTCTTTAATAATAATGGCCATTTTGATGTATCTAAAGTTGGGGTTTTTTCTGGTTTAATAACTTGTTGTTCAGTTGATTCTACTGATTTTTCTGATTTCTTTGATTTTTTATCTACTTGATTTATTATAAAAAAAAAATAAATAAAAAAAATAAATAAAAAAAATAAATGCTATTAATAAATTGAAATACTTTTTATAAAAAGTATTATATTTATAAAAATAAAACTTACCACTCATTTTATTTTTTTTTATAATATAATATTATAATTACTACTATTTGATTTTATGGGTATGAAAATAAATAAGTAATAAAAATACGATTGAAACTAAATTAATTATATATATAAAATTATTTAAATATATGATTCGGTTTATTTCAATACAAAAAAAAATAATCGTTTTTTTTTTTTTTTTTTCAAAAAATTTAAAAAAAAAAAAATTTTTAAAAAAAAAAATAAAAAAAAAAGGAAAAAAAAGAAAAATAAAAAAAAATAAAAAAAATAAAAAAAAATAAATAATTATAGTTTTTAAAATTTCTATAATTGAAAATCTTATAGTTTAAGAAAACTAAAAAAAATGATTTAATCATTTAAATATGATAAAATTACAATATATTCTTTAAAGAAAAAAAAAAAAAAAAAAAAATTAAAAATAGAAGAGTTGTCTAGGCATTTTTGTAAAATTTATTGAATGATTATATATTATCAATTATTATGATTAATATACCAATAGTATAAATGGTGTTGTTATTGAACTTTTGACTATTGATGTCCTAAAATTACAATTATATTCGTTTCTACTGAGTTTAGTTGATAAATTTAAAGTGTATAATTATTTTTAATTTAAAATTTTTTTTTTTTTTTTTTAAAATTTTAGAAGATACAATAATTTTATTTTAAATTTGGGTTGCCGAAAGGAATTTATCAATGATACAGTAAATGGAGACTATGTTAATTGACAATGACAATCACAATAGTCAATATGTAGAAATTGAAGATACAATAGTTTTTTTTTTTTCAAGATATTATTTGGGTTTCTTTTAAAAAGATTATGGTGTGTTTTATTTTTTAATATTTAAAAACTCAAATAAACTCATTTCATCACTTTTCAAATTAAATAAAATCTCATATATCACATGATCACAAGATGCGAAATCAATAAATAAATAAATCAATAAATCAATATAAATAAAAAAAATACTCAAAAATAAATAATTTTTTTATTTATTTATTTTTTTAAAGAATTTTTTTTTAATTAAAATAATATGTCGCAATGAAATTTCTTTTCAATTTTTTTTAATTAAAAACAGTGTTGTGTTGAAATTTTTTTAAATTATTTTTTTATTTTTTTATTTTTTTATTTTTTTTTAAAATTTTATTAATTAAGTGGGTGGGGCTTAAAAAAAGTTAATAGATCAAAATAAATTTAATGATTGTACAAAAAAGGGTAAAATCAATTTGGAGTTGTTTTTTTATTTTTAAAAAAGGAAAGGGTTATAGATTCATAATTATAATTTACTTAATTTTATTTTTAATCCCATACTCTAAATAAATTTTAAAACTCTATATAAACCTCTTTTTAATTTATTTTTCATTCAAGCTTGCAATCAAAAGTTTGTTTTATATTCATTTAATCAGCTTTTTTTCCTATTCTTTCCAACCCAATCAACTTTTTTTTTTTGCTTTTTATAATATTATAATATTTTTTATATATATTTAGATTCTTTTTTTAAATTTTTAATTTTTTCAATTGAAGTTTGCTATTGGATAGTCCGTCTTGTATTTTATTTTATATACTAAGGTTTTATTTATTTATTTTTATTTTGTTTATTATAATACTAAATTAATAAGATATATATTTTAATAATTTTTATTATTTTTTTTTTTTTTATTTTTTTATTTTTTTTTTAAAAAGATATTAATATTTAAAATGTTTAGTTATAATTTATAAATTATGATTTGAATCATCATTTATAATTCTATCATTTGATGATAATGATGTATAACCTTTATGTTGTTTATATTGTCTAACTTTATAAATTATAAGAACTAATAAAGCGATAAGGATTAATGGAGATACAATTGACATTACAATTAAAGCTGGATGGGTACGTTTTTCCAGGCTGGCCCAATTAAAAACAACTTGAAGAGTATCTGGATAGTTGTAACCTTTTGGAGTTACAAAATCAAAAGCTAAATTGAGGTTTGCTGGGTCAGCTGAAACAAATGATGTGAAATTACCATCTAATTGAATATCGCTGTGAATAAATGTATAGGTTGAATCTTGATCATTTGGTGGAATGCTAATATTATAAACAAATGTTCCATTCATAGTGAGAATATTTTGTACTTTTAATGCCGGTTTGTCGGTATTTGGGCCTAGACCTTGAATATTAATTGAGCTAGTTGAAATACAATCCATAAAACCTATAAAGTTAACATTACCATCGATTGCAATACTAAGATCACCAGCATTTAAGATATTGCTTTGAAGTGTAACATTTGAACCATCGATATTTAAAACACCATAGTTATATATTAAAAAGAAGTAACTGTGTGAATCTGGGAGGAAATCGACAGAGCCAGATTCATGAATGAAAAAGTTGTCGTTAAAGCAAATGGCTTGTTTATTAATGGTTACACTACCATCAACATAGAGACATTTTTCTAATTTTAATGAATTAGTTGCAACAAGAGATGCATTGGCGGCAACAGTAATACCACCAGTAATATCAACACTATCTAAAAATGTAACCTCGCCACTTGAAACTGTAATATTTGAGAATATGGCTTTAGATGAGGTGTTCGATACAAGGGATCCAGATGGGAATTGAAGATTACCAATATAAATATTTGTATTGTCTTTTAATGTTATGATACCATTGACTACTTTTACTAAACTTGGGTTGGCACTGAATGTTGAATATTCGCTAATAGTAAGATTACCATTAAAAACAATATCATCTGAAACAACTACTTTTGAATTTGGGACAACTCTTACATTGGAGTTTAAATTCATTGACGAGGTTGTAAGATTCGCTATATCGGCATTAGTTTGGATATTAATAGTTTTTGAAACTTGAATTGTACCAAATAAACTATACTTTTGGGAACCAGAGAGAGTCATAGACCCATCGACTTTAATATTTGTATTGGAGTGAGCTACAAAACCATTTAAAGAATTAAATTCCTCTGAGACTTGAACTGTACTTTGTTGATTTAATAAAAGTGAACCTTGTAAAAAAAGAGTATTTGCTTTAACTAAAGAAGAGTCATAGGCTACTAACATTGATAATAAATCAATAGAAAAATCTGGTAATGAGTTTGTTGGGTTTGTTGAGGTTGAAATAATTTGTGAGTTTCCATTTAATATAGTGGTTGACTCTACTAATCTGATTACACCAGATTGAACTACAGCATTGTTTATTGTGATACTGGTAATTGAGAAAAGAATATTTTCGGCTGAAAGTGAAGAATTAATAATAATATGATTTGTGCTACCATTTGAAAAGTCGATGGTTAAACCATAAACTTGAAAATTTTCATTGTTACTAATAACTAAAGTTATAGTTTCGCTATTTTGGACTTCAATAATAAAATTTGTTGATGCTGAGTTTGTTAATACATTTGGTTTGTCCCAATATGATGAGTTACTGAAAATATTACAACCTCCCTTTGTAAAACAATCATCCTGTGGTATAAAATTGGTTGTTATTGGATTATCACCAACTTCTTTGTTTGCATTTAAAAAATTTAAAAAATTTAAAAATAAAAATAAAAATAGAAATATTTTCATTTTTAATTTTTAAAAAAAAAGTAACACAAAAGAAAAAAAAAAAAGTACAAATAAAATATTTGTAATTTATAAATAATAAAAAAAATAAATAATTTATAAAGTTTTTAATAATTGAAATTATTGAGAAATAAAATTCGAATTTTAAAAAAAAAAAAAAAAAAAAAAGCCAAAAAAAAAAAAAAAAAAAAATTAAAATAAATTCTATTACACCGTTCTTTTTTTAAGATTTTTTTTTTTAGATTTTTTTTTATGTTTATGTTTTATTATAATTAAAATTAATAATCAATATTTTTTATAAAATATTAATTTGGATTGAAAGCAATGTGGACCATAAAATTTAGATCTGTTGATTTTGAGGCAATTGATTCTTGAATCATTTGTTTAAATTTTTGAGCCGCTAATTCTTCGGTTAATTCTAATGCCAAAGCATCTCTTAAATAATAGATATCTGAAATTTTATTTAACTCTGGTAAACCAGTTGATACCATCATTAAGAATAAATTTAAAAATACATTTGCTTTTCTTCTAATGACATTATAGGCTTTGGCACATAGATCTTCAAATGATTTAAAATGTTCATCACCGACTACGTATGCAAATGATGCAGGAAATACAAATGGGGCTCTTTCTCTTTTGAATCCTTTAAATGTTTGGACATTACCTAAAAATCTACCAAAATCAATATGAAATAAATGACCAGATCTAGTGATCATGATGTTATCGTTGTGTCTATCTCCAAGACCTAATATATATGAATACACTGAACATGCAGCCGTCGATCTAATAAAGTTTTCTACAGCACTGTTATATTCCAATTCTGAAGGGTTTTCTTGTTTTAACCAATCTGAAATGGCTGTTTCTGATAGTGCAGCTGTAATACCACCAGCTTGTTTTTGAATATCGGCAATTGTTTTGGAATCCCCAACAATTTCAATCATTCCTTCCATTGGACCTGACGCAATACATTGATAGGTAATTGTTTGTAAATCTAGACCACTATTTAACCACATTCTATCCATAATATTGATCATTTGGATTGTTAGTTGATCTTGTCTTAAATCATCACCAGCTTTAAATAAAATATAGTGATTATCTCCTAATGGGTCATAATTTTCAATTGATAGAAACAATGGCAATGTTTTGGATTCTTTTACTTTACAGCCTGATGGTATAATTGATTTGCCTCTAAATTCTGGATTACTTGGTGTTTTAAAATCGTTTGAAATTTCAAGTGTAGATAGGGTTGAATTTAAATAATCTCTTCTTTTACTTGATGCGATGGTTTTGATTTCGAGAGCAACCGATTTGATTTTACTATAGAATTCATATTGTTTATATATATCATTAAGTTTGTTATTTGATGTACCTCTAAGAAAAGTTTCTAATAAAAGTTGATATCTTTCTAACCATTCTGGATATATTTTATTGTTATTATTATTTGCCTCCTCTAATACTAAAATTTCTGCTTTAATTTGCCAAAAGAATTTATGTGACATATTTTGTTTATTTAAAAGTACACGCCTAATTAAAAATTTTGATAAAATTGAATAGTGATGGGGTTCATGTTTAAGTGCTTGAATAAGTTGTGGTAAATACATATCTATTTCGGAGTCACTCATCCTTCTAAGATTTAAAATTGCTAATTTTCTAACTTCTCTATCTAAGAATTGAGAACTTAATAGCTCTAAGCTATCAATTGGGTCTAAAGATGGCCAATTATTTACTAACCAATAAAATTCTTGAACGGCTTCTGGGTTGTTCCATGGTACTGATAGTGTAAGTTTTGAAATTGATGTGGTTGGTTTATTCATTTTACAATGATTTCTATATTTCCAAATTAGTTGGGCTTCATCTGGTTTTAAATCACAAAGTCTATCTCTATCTAAAATTTGATTTACAGTTTGTAGAATTGAGGTGTCTGGTACTTGTTGTTGATAGTATTGCTCTAATTGCTCTATTCTTTCATTGGATAACGGTTCTGGTGAGAATTGAATACCTGATGATTCTATTTCAAAAGTTAATGCTACATTATCTAAATAGTTTTGGTGTAGATTTGAGTAGTCTATAGTATTATTTAGCCAGAGTTTTAATGAATTGAAACCAGAGTTAATTTTATTCTTATAGTCCCAAATATGAAAGTTAACCCAACCTAAAAGTAAATCAGAGTCGCTTATATCGTAATTGGAGCCTGTTCTTTCTTTTTTTGTTTTAATGTAAATCATTAAAGTAATGATGGCATTTGATGGAATTTCTTTAAAGCTAACACCTTCTAACCAGTGTAACCAGGATGGATTATTTTGGATTGGGATTTTATTTGTTATCATTGTATTACCAATTTTATAACCACCTTGATAAATTTGAGCTCTGGTATAAATCTTTGTTTCTGCTGTTTTAAAGTTTAAGTTTAGCGATGATCTAATTTCATCAATATCAAAATTCTTTAAACCACCAATTCTTATCTTGAAATTTTTATTAGTATTATTGCTGCTTATTTGAGGAGTTGTTACAAGATCTTCATCTTCTAATAATATACTTTTTTCTAATGATTCATTTAATGATATATATTGAGATGATGATAAGGTTGAGTGGCAGGTTGTTTCCATCGATGCTTGTAGTTCAGACTCGTCAACAGAATTCCTTTCTAAAAGTAATAGATCAATTTTCTTTTGTCTCCTTGATTTGGTATTGATAAAATCGATTGAACACAATTGTGAACCAGAGTTTACCAAATAGATTTCTAGACCACGAATTTTAATTACAAATTTACTGGGATCCATAATCTTGGTTTCATTTTCAATAATTTTCGAAAACTTCCTAAAAATTATATCTTGCAATTCACCAATAGTAGTTGTTACATTGCAATAAAATGTTTTAATAATGTTTTCTGTTATAAATAATCTTATGGTACATTGGGCTAATGAATAAAGTGTATTTAAATTGCTATTAATTGATTTCTGTTTTGTAAATAATGAGCCGCTGCTATTTGAAAGTGAAGGTGATGATGAAAAAAAATTTGCATTGGTTTCAAATTTTCTCATATTGCTTGATGGTGAACATGCTTTCCAACTATTGCTAGATGGGCTGTAACTACTGAATGATTCACTATTGAGTCCATTGTTGCTATCATTTATATTATTGTTGTTTTGAATACTAATTGGGATGCTTGATGTTGAGTTTTTTAATAAAGTTGATTTATGAAGACTACCTGACGAAGATGAATTACTATTTGTAATTTTATTGCCATAGTAGTTATTTTGAATGGTTACGGGAGAGGATGATAGTATTGATGCTGATGGAGGGCTACCTAAATAAAAATCACCAAAGCTATTGGTACTTGAGTTGAGGCTTGTTGATGGTGGTCTGTTATAACCAATTAAAGTTGGTAGTTTATTAGCAGATGTTTGAGGTGAAAAATATGGTAATTGCCCAAAAGAGTTTGTTGGAGAATTTGTACATGAGTTTGTTGGGGATGAGTTTGGTGAGGATATAAACGTTGCCTCGTTATCTAACTGTAATTTATGAATATTAACAATATCTAAAAATTTAACCATTCTATTTCTAAAATTTGTAGATTCTTCTTTATCATCATTTTTAACTGAGGTTTCGAAATCTTTATTTAAAATAACCGAGATTTTATTATAAAATTCTTCTTCTTCTTTTTTAGGAACCACATATATATCAAAGGTTTGTTTCTGTTTTTGGTCAATAAAAAACGGAACATATTTTCTGTAAATAATAAAATAAAATTATATTATTAATATATTGTAAATATTTAACTAAAAAAAAACAAACATCACTTACAAATATTGTTTAGTTTTATTTGAAAAATAAAAGTTTGATGAGGTTTTCAAAGACATTTCTTCAATGGTAGAGATGTTTAGTTTTTTTAAATTTGTATAGTCGTTGAGTTGGAGATAATCAAATATTTTTGATAATAATGAACTTATGGTATCCAGTTCTAAACTATAGAGTAGTTGGTGAAGTTTACCGTTTATAAATACATTGATTGGATATTGAATTGAATTTTCGGTTTGTTTTTGAATATTTTCGTCATGTTGTTGTTTTAATTTGTTTTGTTTATTCTCCTCTTCTTGTTTAATTTGTTGTTTTTTGAGTTTAAATTCTAATAGCTTTTTATTGAAGTCATTTTCAGGGACCACATTTGCTGGAGTAGTTGGTACTACTATTTTTTTATGTAAATTGTTCATATCAAATGAAGGCGCTTTTGGTAATGTGATTTTTCTTTTTTCTTTTTCTTCATTTTCTTTTTTTAATTGGTTTTCATCATCATCTTTTAATTTCTTGGATAGTGAGTCATATTCATCTTCTTTTAACAACTTTATACTATTCTCTAAACTACTTGTTAAATTACTAATGTGTATACTATTTAATATATTACTATTGGAAATACTATTTTTACTTTTTTCTAAATCATCTAATAATAAATCTAAATCTAATTTATTTTTTCTTAATCTTTCTTTTTCTTCAAAAATTTTCTTTAAAATAAAATAAAAAAGTTAATATATTTTTATATTTTTATATTTTTATATTTTTATTTAAATTATAGTTTATTATAGTTTTTTACTTACATTATGATTTTCTATTTTTAATTCAACTGATTTTATTAAGTCATTTAGGTGATTAATTTTACTATTGTTTATTGAAGATATTTCATTGATATTATTTTCTAATATTAAACAGTTATTATGTAATTCCCGAAGTTTTCTTATTTGTAATGTGTTATTTATTGGTGTTGTGTTTATATTAATATTGACTTTATTAATTTCAATAAATTCTTTTTGGCGATTTATAAATATTTCATTCTCTAAATTAATTTCTTTTTTACAATTTTCAATTTCATCTGAATATAAATTTTCTTCTTTTAAAATTTCTTTTTCTAAGTTTCTAATTGTTGACAGGTTTTTAGAGAATTGATTTGTGCATGCTTCGAATTCCTAACAAAAAAAAAATTTAATAAGTGACCACCATTTTAAAATATCTAGTAATTGAATCTTACCTGTTTTCTTTTTAATTTATCTATTTTTACGACATTATATAGTTTTAAAATTTTTGCATCTGTTTCTTTACTTTTGGCCAAAGCATTGTTCTTTTCCATATCGCACACCATGGCAATGTTTGATGCCTGATGCCCAAGATTATCAGAGTAATTATTCATTTTCTAATTTGAGACTGTTGTTTTTGTTATGATTATTATTATTATTTTAATCTTTTTTTTTATTATAGATTTTAAACTATCATGATAAAATACTATGTTGGTAATTATCCAAATATTTGCAAAAAAAAAAAAAAAAAAAAAGTTGATTTTTCAAAAAAAAAAAATTTTAAAAAAAAGATTTTTTGAAAAATAAAAAAATAAAATAAAATAAAATAATAAAAATAAATGTGGTAATGACCCACATTCTATAAGTTACACTTTTGCATGGATGGTCTATTATATTTTAGTCCATTTTTTTTATTTTTTTATATTTTTTTATGATTATATTAAAAAAAATTTCTATTTTTTATTTTTTTATGATTATTATATTTTGTTTATTATTATTATAATAAAAAGGTTTTTTGATTTATAAGAATAATTATTTCCATGTTTATAGATATATTGGTGTATATAGTTTAATATTTGAAATATGGTTTTTTTTGGGGGTAATAGAGATAAATGAATAATATTATCACAAATTCAAAAAAAAAAATTAAAATTATAAAAAAATAAAATTTTATTTTTTTTTTTTTTTTTATTTTTTTTAAATTATTTTTTTAAAAATTTTTTTTTTCAAATTTATTATCTTTTTTTTTTATTAAATATTGATATTTTATTATTACAATTATATATATTTAAATATATATATTAATAATATATTTATTATAAATATATTATAAATAAATAACTATGGGTAATACAGTGGGGGCACCTATTGTAGTATCAGAATATTTAGAAGATGAAATAGGACCAATTGTTTTTAAAAATTCACTAGGAAATGCAAGATTTTTAAAAACAGTCAAAGCTTATCACAGTGAAGAAGGTTATGTAGTTGTAAAGATATATAGAAAAAGGAATACGAAAGAGTCGCTAGAGAAAATAAAAATAATGTTAAAAGGTAATTATAAAAATAACACCACACACTTTTAAAAAAAAAAAAAATCATTTAAAACTAACAAAGTGATGATTTTTTTAGAAATTAAAAATAGTTTTACAATTGTATCAGGATTAAATATTATGCCATATCAACAATTTATTGAAACAGAAAGATCTGGATACTTAATAAGACAATATTTCCATAATAATTTATATGATAGACTCAGTACAAGACCATTTTTATCAATCATTGAAAAGAAGTTTATAGCATTTCAATTATTAAAAGCATTGGAGCAATCATCTTTCAAAGGAGTATTTCATGGTGATATCAAATGTGAAAATGTTATGTGCACAACAACCAATTGGGTATATTTAGTAGACTTTGCATGCTACAAGCCAACATTTATTCCAGAGGATAATCCTGCAGACTTTAGTTTTTATTTCGATACAAGTGGGCGTAGAACTTGTTATATAGCACCAGAACGTTTTTATGATACAAATAAAGCAATGCCAGTTGGAGATTTAACACCAAAGATGGATATTTTCTCATTAGGTTGTGTTATTGCCGAATTGTTTTTAGATGGTTTCCCAATTTTCGATTTCTCTCAGCTTTTATCATATCGTAAGGGTGAATATTCACCAGAACCAATCATCCGTCAACGTATACCCGACCCAAATATTCAATCACTCATCTTACATATGATTCAAAAGGATCCAGATATGAGATACACTCCAGAGAAATATATAGTAAAATGGACCGAAAATGAAGCTTTTCCAGCATACTTTTCTTTTGCTCATTCTTTTATCCCAGAATTAATGAGACTAGAAAATGACGATAGGGTTATGTGTATTAGCGACAAATTTGACGAAATTGTAAATATTTTTAAAACAAATTTAAAAACAAGTAATAGTGGCACTCCATTAAGAAGTTCTTTACAAAATTCACCAGTTTTAAATTCACCCAACAATTTTAGTTTAAACAATATTGGCAACAATTTAACAGATGCATTAAATTCAAGTTCATCAAACTCCTTTAGAGGTCCATCATCAAAATTGGAAGAAATTGGTAAAAATATAGCAACTATTGTTTTAAATACCGAAAAATTTATTTCTGAAGCTGAAGAATATGAAAGAATTGATATTACAAATTTAAAAGATTCAGATACTCAATTAAAATTAAATCAACAACAACAACAACAACAAAATCAACAACAACAACAACAACCTATATTAAATAATCCAGAAACTAAAAAATTACAAACTCAATCATTACAACCACAAATAAAACCAAATTTTAATGATAATAATAAAATCGAAAAGGTTGATGGTTTAGATCTATTTTTATCAATAATTTATTCAGCAGTTAAACATTGTCAATTTCCTTCAACTAAAGTAAAGTGTGTAGGTTCATTAATGGTTAGAATGGCAGAGCTTTTAGATGATGAATGTAGACTTCAAAAGATTGTTCCATATATAATGAGTATGATTTCCCCAGAACAACCTACTTTAGTACGAGTCCAAGCTTTAAGAAGTTTAGCAAAAGTCTTAGAAATGGTTCAAAGTTTTCCACCAAGCGAATCTTCAATTTTTTCTCAATATATCTTACCATCACTTTCGCAACTCTCAAATGAACAAACTGATGAACTTATTAGAATTGCATTTGCTGAAATTTTACCTCAATTAGCAACCACTGCAAAAAGATTTTTAGAAATTGCTCAACATTATCGTGACCCAGACTCTGAAGGTATGTTGGAATCTTCAAGATCATCAAGAGACCGTGGTAAATTCCGTGTTTATGATTCAGATCTCCAAGACGTCCAAGAACAATTCTATAATAAAGTTTCAGATCTCTTAACAAAAGATTCATGTAACACTTTAAAGAATATTATTCTCTCAGATATCTATAGATTGTGTGTATTCTTTGGTAGACAAAAAACAAATGAATCAGTTTTACCACTAATAATCACATTCCTAAATGATAGAGATTGGCAATTAAGATGTGCATTCTTTGAAAATATTGTAGCCGTATGTACAGTAGTTGGTGCTGGAAGTTTAGAATCATTCATCTATCCATGTATTCTTTTGGCTCTTACCGATGAAGAAGAATTTGTTACAGAGAAAGCGTTATCTAGTCTTAGCGAATTATGTTCATTGGGTTTATTACGTAAACCTATTCTCTTGGAGTTATTGGTAAAAACTTCACCAATGCTTTTACATCCTAACAATTGGATTCGTTATGGTGTAGTCTCTTTAATTGTCAAAATTTGCTCAAGTCTTTCTAAAGCTGATCTTTATTGTTATGTTAAACCCAAATTGGCTCCATTTTTGGTTGGTAATGGTGAAATTAGCGATAATATTAGCGAATCAAATTTAATTCAGTTATTAGATACACCAATCTCCAGAGAATCATTTAATAGAATAGCGAGATTTATTTATAAACACCAAATTAATTTAACATCATCATTACACTCATTAGAGGATGAAACTACAATTTTATCAAATAACAGTTCAGGAAATGCTGGCGGATCAAATAGAAGATTAAGAGCACTAAGTAAAAAAATATTTATTCCAAATCTTTTATCCCAATCAAATGTTTCAATCAATTCAAATGGTGTAGAGTCTGGTCAAAATAGTTTATTATCAAACTCAACTGAAGAATCATTAGCATTCCAAAGACAAATGACAAGTATGGGTATATCTGATAGTGACCAAGTTAAAATTATTAAATGTTTTGATTACTTACAATCAAAGAAATGTAAAGATACCGAAATAATTGGACCTTCAACTTTAATGTTATCATCATCATCATTGTCATCATCATCAATGCAACAAACTTCTCAACAAGAATATTCACTATATCGTTCAAATAGCCCAACAAACATGGGTAATGGTATTACAATTGGTTCATTAGGTAACTCTTCAAATGGACAATCATCTTTAAATAGTTCAAATACAATTGGTAGATCATCTCCAACACTTCAAGGCTTAAGTAGTTCAGTTGCATCAATGTCACTCTCGTCTAGCAATGCTCCGGTAGTGGAAATTACTAAACTTCCATCATATATACCAATTAGAATGGTTAAAATAAGAGGAAATGATGCAGCTTCATTAAACAACTCTTCAACTTCATTAACTTCTCCATCTTTACCAACCAATGCATCAACTTCATCTTTGTCATCATCCAATTCAACACCAGCTTTGGCAAACAATAGTATTTCAAGCACATCTCCAAACCAATCAAATTTATCACAATCACAACAACTACCAACAACAGCAAACACTGTCTCACCACAACAGCCAACATCACAATCGCAACCAACATCACAGCAACAAACACCAACTCTACAACAACCACAAAATCAACAACCACAACAGCAACAAAATCAACAATACCAACAATACCAACAACAACAATATCAGCAGTATCAACAACAACAAGCACAACAAGCACAACAGGCTCAACAAGCACAACAACCATCATCCTCGATAACAAATAAAATTGATATTGTTAATCCATCAGATTTAAATGTTGTCACCAAAAAATATTCAATTAATACAAAGAATACATTTAGTCTTAGTCAAATATTGAAAGTTGAAGCATCTGTAGAATGTTCAATCAAAGCTCCCCCACCTCTACCAGATCTAGGATCCACAGAACCTACCATGCCAGGTTATATTGGTTCTGGTAATAACAGTAACAATAATATTGGTGGTAATAGTAGCACTGGTATGAGTGGAGTATACACTGGTTTTGAATCATCAAATGTATCACAGTGGAGACCAATGGGTGTCTTAGTAAGTCATTTCTTTGAACATAAGGCTGCAGTAAACGAAATTCAAGTTAGTGGCGATAATTTATTCTTTGCTACAGCAAGTAATGATGGATCAGTTAAAATTTGGGATTGCCAGAGAATGGAAAAAAGTGTTACAAATCGTGCACGTCAAACCTATACACAACAAGAGGGTCGTATAACATCAATTTCAATTTGCGAGAAAACTCATTCAATTGCATCAGCATCTGATAAAGGTTCAATTCATGTTTTTCGTGTTGGTATTAATGGTAAAATGAAGGGTAGCAATGTAAAATATACAAACTTATCAACTATTAAGAATATTAGTGAAATTAATCGTGGTAATATTGTATCAGTTAGTCATTTTGCGACCAATTCATCTTCAGTAGTTACATATGCAACAACTAAAGGTGGTATACATGGTTGGGATTTAAGAAGTCAACAAGATGCATTTAATTTAGTTAATGACGCAAGTTTAGGTTTAATACAAGCATTTTTAATTGACCCACATAGAAATTGGTTAGTTACAGGAACAAGCAGAGGTTTTTTAACATGTTGGGATCTTAGATTCGGTATTCCATTATATAATTTCCGTGTTAGTAATGGCCGTATATTAAAATTCTCACCATATATGGGCTCAAAGCAATCTTCAGAGAGTTGGATTCATATATCAACTGAAATAGATAATGTCATTGTTTTTGATTTAGCTAATAGAAAGGTTACACGTGTATTTAAAAGATCATATGAACAACAAATTATACAACAACAAATTAATCAACAAAATCAACAAAGTCAACAAAGTCAACAAAATCTATCAAATTCACAGCTCAGTAATAGTATCAATAATAATAATAGTAATTTATCAAATTCTACAACATCATTTGATTTTGGTACTGAAAATTTAAGATCAAATAATCAAAGATCAAATTCATTTTCACAGTTTTCAGCTCAACCAAATATTGTAAATAGTTTTAATAGTAGTGTTATAGGTAATATAAATGGTACAAGTGGAAGCGGATTTAAACCTACTCCAATCGTAAGAGCATTATTAAATCCACCTAATTGTCAATTCCTTATTACAGCTGGTGATGATAAAAGAATAAAACTTTGGGATTGGAATAATTTACCACAATCTTATTACGTTTCGATAGGCAAAGAACCTCCACCATTCTATACACATAGATTTTCTAATGATACAAAAGCAGCTTTTGAAATTCATGAAGAAATTTGGCATGATAGTTCATCATCATCATATTACACAAATACATTACAATCATTCAATTCTTCAAATAGTGTAGGTAGTGGTGGTAGTGGTAGTAGTTCGTCTTTATCAATACAACAGCAACAATACCAACTACAACAGCAACAACAACAACAGCAACAACAATATATCAATCAATTACAGCAACAAAAATCAAAATCATCCATATCAATGCCATCAATTCACCACCTTGAACCAATTTTAGATATTAAAATGATGGAGGTACCGAATCCAATGTTAATTTCTGCAAGTACTGATGGTGTTGTAAAAGTATGGAAATAATTTATTTAAAATATTTATATTTAATAAACAAAAAAAAAA
Source organism: Dictyostelium purpureum (assembly GCF_000190715.1). Taxonomy (NCBI): domain Eukaryota; phylum Evosea; class Eumycetozoa; order Dictyosteliales; family Dictyosteliaceae; genus Dictyostelium; species Dictyostelium purpureum. Next base: position 16,895 of record NW_003519503.1, on the reverse strand, counting down.
AAAGTTATTTGTATCAAAACAACCCTTTTTTTTTTATTTATTTTTTTTTTTTTTTTATTTTTTTTTTTTTGGGGGTGTTGTTTTTTTTAATTACACATAATATATAAGGGGTTAGTTTTTTATATTTTTTTTTTGTTGTTTAATAATATAAATATTATAATAAATAATTTTTTTCTTTAATAAAAGCAAATTCAAAATGATTTTAATTGATACAATTATTTTTAAAAATGGATATCAATTTTGGTTTGATACCCTATCAACGGAATATGACCCAAGATTAGAAAATACCCTTACCCAAGATGAATTGTTTAAAATTGTTACAGAAATAAATGATATAATAAAAAAAAATAATAAATGGGTAGTAGCATGTTTAGCTTTAACTTTTATTTTAGTGGTAACTAGTGTACCATTAATTATTAAAGGGTTATTGTTTTGGTGGTTATTATTAGTACTCTTTGGAATATTGTTTTTATCAATTCAATGGTTTTTTCAATTTCAATTTAAAAGTGAAAATACCTCACCAGAGGGTTTGACCATAATATTAAATGAAGAATATAAAAATAGATCAATAACATTCACTTGGAAAAAAATTGTGTATAGTAAATTTGGGGGAAGTTTTTTTTTATGTATAACCCATCCAAAAGTTTCAATAGGTAATGAAAGTAGTTCAAGTAAAATCCAATACTATTTTTCAAATAAACATTTATTAAACAATAATGAAAATGAAAAAATATTAAATGATATTACTTCAAGTTCAAAATATGGAAATGATGAAGAAAGTAATGAAGAGGGGATTCCTTTATTGGCTTCAAAAAGTATTTTAAATTACAAAGATCTTACAGTTTAATAAAATAAAATAAAAAAAATTATAAAAAATTATAAAAATACAAAAAATAAATAAATGAATAGCAACAAATAATGTTATAATAAAAGTAATCATTATAAATAGTTATAAAAATAATAACTACATTACATTTAGACGACTGTATCTAACCTTTTTCGTGAGCTTCCTCTTGACTGAGTATTAGTTGTGATATTTCACTCTTAATATCCCTAAAATTTGATGGATTTGTCCAAAGAAGCAGATGCTAAGATATTAGTGTTTTTGGGGTATAATAAAATGGACACTACATAATGAGAGTGTCCTTCAAAAGTTATGGTGGTTTCTCAATCATCTTGATAGTTCCAACATTTAATAGTGGCGTCATTTGAAGGGGTCAAAACTAAAGTAATTTTGAATGTATAATAATACTTCTATATATAATCTTTGTTAGCTTCAAAAGATTTTACCAATTCCATAGTCTTATATCAAAGACCTAAATGATTCAAAAAAATCCAACAATTCAATCAATAGATTTATCCTAAAATAAAATTGAAGGTGAATAGAACAAACTACTCTCAACTATAATACAGGCTCAGTTTGGTCAGTAAATCACCATATGTCTGATAAAGGTGGCATTTTCCCAATAATGGAACAATATTTTACCTCAATAAATAAATTAAAACAATAGTTTAATTATTAAATAATTTTTTTTTTTTAGTTTGATAACATAAAATTTATTTTTTATCCAAAAAAAGAATTTTTTTTTTTTTTTTTTTTTTTTTTTTTAATATAATTTACAGGTTTATATGAATTTTATTAAAAATTTTTAAGTTTGTGTAACTTTTAAAATTATTTTATAACTTCTTTTAACTTTAAAGTTTAATACGGTTTTTTTGTTAGAAAAAAATAAAATTTAAAAATAAATTTAAAAAAAAAATTTAAAAAAAAAAAATTAAAAAATTAAGAAATTTTTTTTATTTTTATATTACACTTATTTTTTTTTTTTTTCTTTGTTTCAATAACACTAGTATTTGTAAAATTAAAATTTATATAAAAATAAAAATAAAAATAAAAAGAATTTAAAATAAAAAAACAAAATGAATGATGTTTCAAAAATATTTCCAGGATTTTATATTGGCTCACTGCCAGCTGTAAATAGAGGTAACTTGGATAAACATCAAATTACACACATTCTCAGTATCTTAAATGAATTTAGACCAAAATGGACCAATATGTATAGCTATCTACATATCGATATTTACGATTCCCCATCTGTAGACATCAAGAAATATTTTGAAAAGACTTTTCAATTTATTGAAGAAGGTAGAAGAGAAGGTGCTGTTTTGGTACACTGGTAGGTTTTTAATATATTTTGTAAATATTGTTAATATTGACATAGTACTAATGGATTTATATTAGTTTTGCTGGTATTTCAAGATCAGCCACAATTTGTATTGCATATTGTATGAGAAAATTAAGAATTTCATTTGAAGATGCCCATGGTTTATTATTTGATGCAAGACCAATTATTTTCCCAAATGAATCATTCGTTAAACAATTAAAAAAATATGGTAAGTTTAATAAAATAAAATTTATAAAATATTAAATCATTAATAAAAGTTTTCTATTATTTTAGAGGCTGAGTTAAAAGAAGGTATCATTGTTCCAATTAGCACAAATCTTAGATTCAAATTATATTCACCCAAATATGATTCAGATGATGATGAATCAGAGGAGGATGAAGATGATGGCTATGATACAGAAGAAGAATATGAGGATGAAGAAGATGAAGAATCAGAAGAAGAAGAAGAAGAAGAAGAAGAGTATGATAATGTTGTTAAAAAAGATAAAAAAGTTAATCAAAAGGCTACCGTTGAACAAACCACTGCTAGTATTTCTAATATTTCAATTTCATCATCATCATCATCGCCAAGTAGTGAAAATAATGACATTAATAACAATAGTGACAATATAAATAATACTCAAGAAGAAACAGAGGAGGAATCAAATAATAACAAAGCAACTTTGGGTGTATATAGATATTGTTGTAGAAAGTGCTCAACTGAATTATTTTTAGACTATGATATTTTGGACCATGAACAGGGTGAAGGTCAATCATCATTCAAATTCCATAGAAGAGATTTAAATCTTTCAGAAAATAAAGAAGCAGCAGCCAAAAAAGTAGTTTGTACATCATTTTTTATTAGTGAAATAGAATTTGTTTTAAACCAAACCGGAGAAGGTATGAGTGGTAAACTCAATTGTCTAAACTGTAAAGAAAAACTTGGCTCTTGGTCATGGAGTGGAGAACAATGTTCTTGTGGACAATGGATTGCACCATCATTCCAAATACCTAAACAAAGAATTGATGAAAAGAGAATAACCAAAAAAAATTAAATAAAATAAATACATCCATTTTATATTAATTAATAATAAGCTTTTTTTTTTTTTAATTATTTTTATTGATATAGTTTTTGTTGTGAACACTGTATCTTTTGTGATTTTGATGCAAATAAATGGTTGCTGAAATTACTGAATTTAATCTTTCAATATATTGATATAGATTATTTTCTTTATACTGCATTTTTATTTGATTTTCAATTGATATTATTTCTTTTAAAGTATTATTTATTATTTTATTTGTATGATTTAAAGCTTTTTGAATTGATTTCTTTTTATTTGCCATAATTTTTACATAATTCATAGTATCTGGTTGTTTTGATTCTTTTACAAAAGAGTATATATCGTTTACTAGAACACATATAATTGAGCTTTTTGTATTTAATGTTAAAAATAAAGAGCTCTCTCTTATTTCTTTTGATGGCTCTTCGCAATCTATAATGGCGGCACTAACAACCAAGTCAAAACCAAAATCTATACTTCTAGTATTTGTATATTCTTCGAAATTAATATTTGTATAATTAGCATTTTCTTTTAAATGTATTGAATGCACATTTTTAATAAAAAATTCGAATTCTTTTAAAAATTTGTTTACTGATTGTTTATTTCCATATTTTTTTAAACCTTCCACTATTTTAAACCATTCTACCCCATATATGTTTTTATCTTTATAATTTTTATCCAAAAATTGATTAATAACATCCTCTGAACAATTTGTTTTTTCTAAATATTCGTCGTCATAAATGGAAAACATATCTACAAATTTTATTATAAAAGGTAATACCTTTTCATTTAAATGGCAATAGTAATAAGCAGAAAAAAGATATGGTTTTGATTCTATATACCCTTTTAATTTTTCTCTACCTAAGAAGCAACATTCTCTGTGCCACTCCTCTATATCATTAATTACACTATCTATATATTTATTATAATATGTGTTAAATGGTGATTTAATAACAGGCAATGTAAAATTTTCATTTTTAAAAATAGAAATATCCCATTTGGTTTTTTGTTTATTTATATCCATAGCTTTTTGTCTTTTTTTAAAAATATTCTTAAAAAGGTCAAAAAAAAAAAAAAAATATTTATATACAAATAAATATAAAAAAAAAAAAAAAAAAAAAAAAATAAATTAAATTAAAATTAATAAATAAAAAATAATTGGATAAAAATAAATAAAATTTTGTTGTGGGAAAAAAATTTAAAAATTAAAAATAAAATTTTATCTTTAAATAATTTATAAATAAGATTTAAAGAATAATTATCTAAAAATAAATAAAAAAATTAATAATTAATTTTCCAAATAAAAATGATTTTTTTTAGAAAACATAAAATTTTGTTTAAATACTTTTTTAATATAATCATAAAAGTTTAATTAGAATTCTCCAAATAATAGTTTTTTTTTTTTTAAAAAATAAATTAAAAGTTTAGAAAAATTATTTATAAATACATTTTTATTTTTATTTTTAATTTTAATATTTTTTATTCTGAACCCAAACTTGAACTTAATCTTTTGAATGAACTTTTATTTTCAAGATTAATTTTTTTCCAATGATTGATTGAGTCTAACCATTTCTCTTCTTGATTTTCATCTACGGATTTTAAAACAATAACATCAGTTTGGCTTTTAGAGACAATTGATAATTTTTCACCAGCCATTTCTTTGAAGATAATTTCGTTGATATCAAATACTTCGATTACTATAAGCTTTTTTCCTTTTACCTTGCAACGTAATAAGATATCATTGCATAAAAGATATCTTCTTGGAGATGATGAACTCTTTGGTGGAGCTGGGCTGTTAGTTTTAAATACCTTTTCATAAAATTCATTATCTAATACCAATTTTCTTGAAGGATGTATAAAATCACCAAGTGTGAAACCTTCTAAAGAGTTTTGAATTTCATACATTCTACTTAATAGTTCCGAATCCCTCTTGTTTTCATTAATTTCGCTAGCCAAATCCTTCATTTTATCTAATGCTTTCTTTAAGCTGTCATAATCTGAATTCTTTGAATCTGTATATTTGAGAATCTCTGATAATAATAAGATATATCTTGGGATACGTTGTACTGGCATGATAAGAAGTGAGTTTAGATCTAAATTATCACATGCTGGGTTAGCTTGAAAGGTTTGTAATAATAATTCAACATTTTGATTCTTTTTAACTTTTTCTAGGGTTTGCATTGCTTTTGGATAATTATTGATATAACCTTTGTATGATTTTAAGAAATCAGTCTAGATAAAAAAAAAAGTTAATAAAAAAAATTTAGTAATTATATTGGTAAAATTGTATACTAACGATTGATATAAACAACTCGCCAATATTTAAAATGGTTGAGCTATCTTTAATTCTTTCTTCTAATTTATGTAATAAATGAGAATTGTAATTATAAATTGTAAGGATTTCAGAGAAAATTGTATGAATTTGATCTAGTGTTAATGGTGGGTGTGGATTTTCAGTGGCTGCAACTTTTAATGGAGTTAAATATACATCATTGATAGCTTTTAACTTTCCAACATAAACTTTTTCGGTTTGAAGAATCTCCTCAGCAACTTTTCTTCTTTTTAGTTCTTTTTCTTTATCCTCTGCTGATAATTGTGGTGGAGATGATATATTTTTATAGACTCCGCCAATAATACCTCTTAATGTTGAAATACTCTTTTTATCTTTGCTAGTCTCTTTAAATTCTTTTTTGATATCGGTAATAGCACCCGGAATTTGTGGGATAATTTTACCAATCTTTTTACCTTTTTCAATTATAGCTTCAGACTTTGTTTGATTATTTGTAATAACTTTAACTGATGGTAATGGTGGTAATGGTGGTAAAGATTGTGGTGGGGATGATGGGATATTTGGCTTTGGTGCTATTGGCGATGATGATGGTGTTGTATTGGTCGATGAGAAGTTTGTTGGAGTTGGGGTTGGTGTAGGTGTATTGGGTGCGCTAACCGAGTATGAATTAGTAGTAGCTTGTGGTGTTATTGGTGAAGTAGGAGTTGATTGTGCTAGATTTTTAACAGGAGTGCTAATTGGTGATGGAGCAGGTCTATTTGGTGGTGGTGGAGGAGTTCTATTAGCAATTGGTGTAACACTATTTTTAGATGGAGTTAAATTTTTTACTGATTCGACTGTAGTTGTTGTAGTTGATGATAAAGTGGCTGAAATTGTTGCCTTGTTATTACTATTGTTATTTTTTAAAGGTGACTCTGTTATTTTTGATGTAATTGATTCGACCTTTTTAGTTACTTTTTCAGTAACATCAATTATATCATTACTATTATTATTTCTTGAAGTATATGATATTACAAACAAAACTGATGCATAAAATATTAAACCCAAAATAACACTTTCATAAACTGCACTTATGAAAACTCCAACACCAACAACACCAATTGATAATATATGATCACTTAATCTTCGATTAGTGAACTCTATCCTATCCATTTTTTTTTTTAAAATATTATTACCTATATTATTATATCTATTTTAAATATTTTTATTTTTTATTATATAAAAAAATGTTTATAAATAAAATTATTATTGTTATTTTAAAAAAAAATCAATTGATGGTTTTTGATTTTTTTTTTTTTTTTTTTTAATTTTTTTTTAATTTTTTTTATTTTTATAAACCTTTAAAAAAATTATTTGAAAATTTTTTTTTATTTTAAAATATTATTTTATTTACTATTTTATATTATTGCCATTAATTCCTTTGAATGAAATAGTTTCTATATTCATAAAACCAAATATTTGGTTTTAATAACTATCCAATTTTATTACCTTAAAAATATAAAATAAATAAACAAATAAACAGTAAAATATAAAAAAATAAAAAGATAAAAAAAAATTAAAAAATAAAAAACATATTTTATAAAAAAAAAAAAAATTTAACAAATAAATAAACAAAATAATAAAACCCAACATTTGTGGTGGTTTTTAGATATAATTTGAATTATTAAATTATACATAATTTCAAAAAGAAAAAAAAATAAAAATAAAAAAAAAACAAATAAAATAATATCTTTTAATTTTTTTATTAACATTTATAATATAAATAATTATCTTATTACATTTATAAAAAATTTTAAATAAATTATTAACCTTCTACTTTTGATATCTTTATTTAGGTGTAGCTATTTTATGGCTATCAGTTTAATCAAAAAAATAAAGTTCGCTCTTAAACAAATTAGGACCAATTCATAATTTTGAAATAATTTCAAAAAACAACTATAAAAATTTAAATGAAAAATTAAAAAAAAAATGAAAATGAAAATTTTAATAAAACTAATGTAATGTTATTTTTCTTTTATTTAAATCGATATAAAAAAACCTTTTATTTTTTTTTTATTTATTTTTTTTAAAATATAAAAAATTGTTATTGTTGATCGGAAATTTACACTAAAAATACATGGTTTGGAATTTATATTAAAATTTAATTTAATATTTGAGCAATAAATAAGTTGTAGAAAATAAATTTGATAATTTTAAAAACATTTAATTTTATCAAAATAAATTGAACTTGAATTATAGGTACATGTTTTTGGTACCAAGATAACTTTAATACATGAGGAAATAATTTCATCTGGGATGTTTTGATTAAAAGTTGGACCAAAAGATAATTGTTCAATGGATGATGGTAAGGAGCCTTTAACTTTATAAGAGATGATTTTATCTTGAGTAACACATCCTTTCTTTAAATCTTTAATTTGTCTATTGTATGAACCGAGTTTTAAATATTTAACTGATGATGGAACACTATTGCAATTTAATTCTTGATTGAAACAATCACCATATACTAATTTAATAATAGATGATGGAAGACAACCTTCAGTCATTGTTTGATTGAAACAATCACCAAAAGTAAGTTGTTGTACTGTATCTGGAATGGATAATGGGATAATAGCTTGGTCAAATTGGTTACCAAATTGAATAAATTGAACACCTTTTGGAAATGTATTAATTAAAATTTGTTTATTGAAAAAAGCACCGAAAATAATATGGGTTACTGATGATGGAATATATGATGGTTTAATAGTTAAATTAAAACGATTGTGGAAAATTAAAATATTGGTATTTTCTGGAATAGTTTCATATTGTTCACCATGTTGGTAAACATTTTGTTTGATTAAATTATTCATTTGATTATTGTTATTGATTGATGGCATTTTAATATAAGGAATTATTTTTATTTCAAAAAAAGAAAATTATTTTTTATTATTGTTTTTGGTATTTTATTAAAATTATTTTACTATTATTTGTTTTGTATTTATTTGTTTTGTATTGTTGGATGAATGAAAATAATAAAAAAAATTTTGAAAATATTTATACAAAAAATTTAAATAATAGAAATCTAATTAAATAAATTAAAACTTTAAAAATTTCTTTTTTTAGTTAGAGCGAAAAAAAATAAAAAAAATTTTTGTGAAAAAAAATAAAAAAAAACACATCACACCCCCATTTTTTTTTCTCTTCAAATAATTTCTTATTGAAAAAACTTTAGTGTACAATTTAAACTTTTTTTTTAAAATTTTTTTTTTTTTTCAAAAGTCACAAATGTGTTTGTTAAAGTGTGTGTGTTGTGTTTTTAAAGAAAAGAAAATTGCTTTGAAAAAAACATGTTAAAATTGTTTTTAAAAAGGTGTTTTTCCATTTTTTAAAGTGTTGGGGGGGGTTTTTTTTTATTGATTATTAGATTTTTAAATTACTTTTGATGATTGATTGGAGGATGTGTGTGTGTGAAAAAATGTGTTTTTAAAAAATGGGGTGTAAAAAATATTAAATTTAGAAAAAAACTACACACATAATGTGTTTCGAAAAAACATTATTGTAGTTAAAAAAATAAATAAGAGAAAAAAAGGTCATAAATTAATTAAAAATAGGATTGTAGTGTGATTAAAAATAAAAAATAATGCAAAGATTTGTTAACCGCTTTTTGTTTCAGATCTACTTATGCGTCACCCCCATAATTTAAAGTAATTAAAAGAATGTTTTTATTAAAATACTGGTTAAAAAAACAAAAATAAATTACATACCCCCCAATTCAAAGTATTTTTTATTTTTTTTATAATAATAATCAACTTTTGATTTTGATTGGAGTCCAATAATAAAAAATTTGTAAGTTTTCACTTAGTTTTGTGTTAACCTTTGAAAAATCAATTATAAAAATAGATAGTTGGTTAATTTAATTTAATTTATTTTAATTTTTATTATTAATTATAAACCATTTTTTTTTTTTTTTTTTTTTTTTTTTGTTTGGGTTTTTTTTTTTTTTTTCTGTGATTAATATTTTTTTTGTTTGGTTATAGTACAATCACATTCACTCATTTTGTGATAAAATGTGATGGGTTTCTATGGAGGTATAAATTTCTATCTCTTTATTTCTCTTTTATATATGTATTTTGTATATATATTTGTTAATAAAAATATATCTTTTTTTCCTTTGTTTATCTTTATTGAAACAATTCAATTAAATATCCTCATTATCTTTTATTTTCAAATATTTTTACTTTTAAATATCATTGATTTTGATTTTGATTGTCTCCTTATGAAATTCAATAGAAATTATTATTAATCATTAATGATTGATTGATAAAATATCAATTTTTATTACTGAAATTTAAGGGAAAAAATTATTTTTTAATCAATCATATGGATATTTTAATTATCAAATAATTTAAATTATTAATTACATTTTGATTTGTTTGATTTTTTTTAAAAAATTCAAAACCACCCAGTTTTTATTTGTGGGTGTGTGTAAGTTATGTGGTGGGGATTTTTTTGTGATTTTTTTTTTAACAGGGATGATTTTTGTGTATGTATTTTATTTGAAGCGGATTTTAATTTGATAATAAATTATGATAATCAATAAAATTTTTAAAATATATATTATAAACTTTATATTTTTAATTTTTTTTTTATTATTATTTTTAAGCCGACTTTGCCCCAAAAACATATATTATTAAAGAGCAATTGTTAATGTTTTTGGGTCAATGGGCAAATTTTTTTAAAAAATCTTTTTTTTTTTACGAATATTAATTGAATTAATCTATTGGATGGGCAAAATTGTTGAGGTATTTTTTTAAGAAAATAAATTAAATTCGTACGAAAAATAAAAAAAAAGTTGTGTCCCATTATTGGGCCTGTCAATGTTTATTATTGTGGAGCCCGTGGAACATTTTAGATATTTTTTAACATTTATTACTTTTTTTTTTATTACTTTAAAAATAAAAAAAAATTTCCAAAATTTTTTATTTTTGTTAAATCCAAAAAAAAAAAAAAAAAAAAGGACAACAAACACAGACTTGTGATGAAAATCAAAAAGTATAACCGAAAAATTTTTATAAATTTAATTTTACAATAGAAATATTTTAAATAAACAATGATATTTTATAAAAAAAAATTTTTAAAAATAAAAAAATTTTATATTAAAAAGTTATTATTATATTATTTATATTATTAATAATTTATTTAATTAATTAATTTTAAATTTTTCTTTTTTATATCTATAATATTATTTAAAATAATGATGGTAATGGTGTATCGGTAACTTCTGAATAAGCTTGACCATTAATTTGGAAATCAAGTTTAACACGAAGAAGAATTGGTTTTTGGCCTTGTTGTGAATTGAGAACTTTAGAAAATTGAGTAACTTCACCAGAACCATTTGGTGGGATTGTTGTACTTGATGGTGCAAGTAATTGAATCTTTAAATATTTTGGAACTGCAGCTTGTAATGAAAAATTGGTAATTGGTGATGGACCAGTATTTGTAATGATCATATTGATATTTGTTAATGAAAGGTTATTTGGTTGTGGTTTAGTACATTCATATGAAATTTCAAGACCATGCTTTTGGAAGGCTGGGAAAGATAGAGGTTGTGGTACTGGTTGAAGTAATCCACCGCCGCTATTTGGTGAAAGTGTTTGTGGTTGTGATTGTGGTTGTGATTGTTGTGGTGATGGAGTTGGCATAATACCGCTCATTAAATCTAAAAGAGCTGTTCCTGAATTATTATTATTATTATTATTTGTATTAGTTGTATTAGTGTTTGCGTTCATGTTCATATTCATGAAATTATTATTCATTTGGTTCATATTTTGTTGTGGTGAAGTTTGAGCAACTGGACTTGGACCGAAAATATCCTCTAATAAAGACATTGCGTTTTGTGGTTTTTGACCGTTTGAAGCATTTTGTGAGCTGGTAGTTGGTGAATCAAGTCCATCTAATAATGAACCAAAACCACCAGATTGTTGGTTTTGTTGTTGGGATGGTGGTTGTTGTTGATGTGGAGTTGGTGGTGTTTGGGTTGGGATTTGTTTAGTTTGAAGTGGTGATTCGACCTCTTGTTTTTCGATTGGTGGCATTCTATCTAAAATGGATGCTTTCTTATCAAAATCAAATAATGTTGAATATTCACAAGCACGTTGTTGTAATTCTAAATTAATATTTTGTTTATAAAAATCGATCATTGATTTAACACGTCTATAATTAAATAAATCAAAATATTAGTGACCGGTTAAAGTACGTTTGTATTTAGGTATTTCTATATCTAATCTATAAAACTTACAATAATGAATTTTGTGAAAATCTTGATGATAATTTTGCTAATGAGGTTAAAGAATATTGACGAGTTGATTGTGTAGTAGTGGCATGTTTGAAAATTGAATCAACCAAATCTATAACATTTTGTTCAGTAACATTAATAGCTAAACCTTCTTCATCTTTTGGTAATTGAGATTTATCGGCAACTAATAAATCACCATATTCACCAATACACCATAAACCAACTTGGGTGAGTGGTTGTTGAGTGATATCTTGTTTGAGGGCCAAGTATAATTTTTGGACTGCATAACTTGATAATTCTGGTGTTGAACTAATTAATTGGATAAGATTTGATGGAACTTCGTCTGGAATGAAATTACCTGCGATTGACATAACACGAAGAATTGTATCGATTTGCCATCTTTTATTTGGTGCATATTTTTCTGTAACGATGCAAAGTTTAGCAACCAATTCAGATTTAAATTGAGCATCAGCAATTAATAAAAAGTTGAGTAATTCTCTAACTAAAACACGAATATTTGACTCGGTGACTAAAGAGTAAATTAAATCGAGTGCTCTGCAACGAATACTAACATCTGGATCTTTAAGACATTCAACGATTGTATTTCTGTGTCTTTGAACTGCTTGAATATCAGTGTTTACAACACGACTTAAGGTATTGAGGGCTACATAACGAATGTTATTATCACGGTTTAAAAGGAATCTACCGAGAATATTAATAGCCATAACTTTAAGACCATTTTCAGACTCTATAGACATAATAGTTTGAACACATTCGTAGAGAATGGCATTGCCAACATTTTTGGTACTATCAGTGTTAGTAGCAACTTGTGCAAGAATATCGTTCATAAGATCGCTTGATTCTGGATCGTTGTGACCTAAAATTCTGAGTAATCTAAGGATTTTAACTTGAAGGAATGGGTCAGTAACACCACCAATATCGTGTTCTGGTAAGTAACCTGATGATGTTAAACTCTTTAAAATTCTAACTAATTGTGGTACCATCTTTTTGAAGTGTACAATTTGTTGTGAATCCATTTCGCAGATTTCGATGATTAATGTGAGTGCTGTTAAAATTACACCATGATTTCTTTCTGAAAGTAATGCTTTAATCTTTGGAATATAATTTTCAATTAAATCTGGTACTTTTCTTAAAACTCTAATGGCACAAAGTGCTGCTTTCTTTCTAATGTATGGGTTGGAATGTGGGAATAATTGTTCGATATCTAATGAACAGTCTCTTGCCATCATACTTGAACAAATATTACCGAATGCACATAATGCAACACCAACAATAAATTGATTTGGATTAACGAAATCACTATTTATAAAAAAAATGGATATAATTAGTATATAGTACTTGCATTGAAATATAATATATTTCCTTTAATTATATTTGTGTATGTATTTATGAATATATACCCTCTGATACAATTTGTTGCTAATAATAAAACCTCTTGTTTTTCATCTAATAATAACATTAAACCTAAATAACCAATTCTTTTATCAGCATAAGATGGTGAAACAATAAGCTTTAAACACTCCATTTGACCAAATTGAGTTGCATAACCTAACATATGAATGTATAATAATTTTGCAACATTTCTTTGTCTAGACTCTACATCTTCCTCTTTCATAGCTGTACGAATTTGTGCTGATTCTTTTGCGATTTGTGCACGTTCTTCAGCTGCAGTTTTACAACTTCTAACTGTTTTAATTAAATCTCTTAATTTTATCGACATTTTTTATATTTATTTGATTATATTTAATTTTTGATCTTTTAATAACTATTTCTATTATTATTATTTATCGTTATTATTATTAAATATAATCGCTTTTTTATATAGTAAATTAAATTAAAATATATATCGTTAGTTTAATATAATTTAGAATATATAGAAAAAAATAAATAATAAAAAATTGAAAAAAAAAAAATTGAAAAAAAAATTAAAAAAAAAAAATTTTTAAAAAAAAAAGGTAAATAAAATTAAAAAAAAATATAAAATAAAATAAAATAATTAAAAAAAATCAAAAGAAAAAAAAAAATAATATTTTTATTGTAGATGATTTTCATATTAGAAAAAGAGAAAGGATTCTGGATAAACAAATTAATATAGAAAATCATTATCAAAAGAATCCAATTGGGTTTTTATTATCAAAATGATTATGATGATAATATATAAACAATCTCATTAATCAACCATAAAATAATTAATTTAAAATTATATAAAATACCTTTTCAATATTTTTTTCTCTTTAATCATTAGTTATTATTACTTTTATTTTTATATAATGTATCACTTTTTTAGTGATTTATTTTTTATTCAGTTTTTTTAGAAGAGAGGGTTAAATGAAACGCTGGGTCTCCCATATATGACCAGCTAAGACAAAAATTTCAACTATCTGTTTTTTTGAAATTAAAAATTAATTTTTAATTTTTAATTTTTTTATTTTTTTTCACAACTATTTTTTTTTTTTTTTAAAAAAATATCATAACGGAAATAAAAAAAGAATTAAATATCAAACCAGATAGTCAACATACTAATACAACTATAACTAAAACTACTACGGGTGCACCCAAACCACCTCCACCTCACCTCCACCACCGACATACCCACCAGCAACTACAATAACAGCAAATAAAAAAGAAAAAATTGAGAAACATGTTTTTTATGATAATGAAAATATTTTAAAGATTCCAAAACCTGTAGCTTATGTACCATTATCAATAGTTCTAATAAAAATATTTCAATAGAAAAAAAACATATATTAGAATATAAATGGACAGTAGGAGATGATGATGTAACATCAAAGGTAAATATTTCAGAAAAAGCATTTACATATACACCAACAAGAGACCAAGCCAATATGGAATTCATATGAAACTATTACCAACTATCATTCAACAAAAAAAGGTCGTGGTGGCTTTTCAAACTTATTTTTATACTCCTCCCTTGGTTCTTTAAAAGAGATCATAATAGACTTTACCCAAAAAATATTATTTGAAAATACTAGAGAAACATTAAGAATCAACGAGACCTCAAATAAAAAAAATCAATTCAAAATCATTACATTTAACATTTTAGCCGACCTTTATGTATCAAAATTGTACTATAACCATTTACCATCATATGCATTAGAGTGGAATACCTATAGAAGCCTTTTACTAATTCCACAGATTTTACGATGCTGATATTGCCTGTATGCAAGAAGTAGATCAATGTATGTCCAGCTATTTTCAGAAATGAATCAAAAGGATACCAGCATTAATTAATGACCGATCAAATATTTAAACCTGTAATTGGTACTTATTTACATTTATCATATCATCATGTAAGACATTGTTTAGTATTGGTGGAAGATAAAGTTACAAAAAAATGCATCAGATTATATTTTATTAATGTCAGAGGTGGAGTTAAACCCAAACATTATAAACTTTAAATAGTAATAAAATTTAAAAAAAGATATTTAATTTTCATTTAAGGTTATTGTGTGTGGATAAATACTATAGTGTACAAAAATGTTAGAGTTGACCTCAACCCGGATATAAAATTCCACTTAGTAAGGGGCGAACCCAGGAAAGTATTAAAAAGGTCAATTTTTTTTTTTTTGCAAAGAAATTTTTCAGTCCATTGAAGTATTAATTGTTGGGTGAAAAATCCCTTTTAAATCATAAATAATTAAAATTAAAAAAATAAATATATTTAGAAGTTCAATATATTCAAATAAAACAATACATAAAAGCACAGATTTTAAATTTTAATTAAAAAAAAAAAAAATATCTTCTGGCTAGTAAACCTACAAAAAAAGATAAAATTTGTGTGTTTATATCATTTTTGTGCATGAAAATAAAATAATAAAAACTAATTATATATTTTTTTTTTGAATCAAAAAGCCCCAATAATTGTTAAAGTTTTTTTTTTTTGGTGTATTTTTTTTTTAAATAATAATAATAATAATATAATTAATATATTATAATAAAATATTTTTTTTTTTTATTATTGTATAATCTAATATTTATATAAAGTTCAATTTTTTTAAAATATTATTATTATTTGTTTATTTTAAAACAATTGTTTATTTATTAAAAAAAAATTAAAATAAAAATATTTGTGTTGGTGTGGGGTGTAAGTTAATATTGTGTTTAATTATTTTAAATTTTTGGTTTATTATTATTAGCATCATCATACAATCACAAGCCATATCATGTAAAAAAAATTTTGGAAGAAATAAATAATAAAATTAAATAATAAAATAAATAATAAAATGAATAAAAAAGAAATAAACCGTTTTTGATTTTTTTATATAAAAAAAAAAGTTTTTTTTATTTCAATTATAACTTTATTTTATTTATCACTATCGTATATTCTTAAGTTATTTGTAATAATAAATTTATTTTCAATAAAATAATTCGTCATTGTGCCCCTAAAAAAAATATTTTTTAAAAGGTACAAATACACAATAATCATTAACAAACAAACAAACAAACAAACGAAAACAAAGTTTATGGTTATTTTTAAAACTTTTATTTTTATTTTTATTTTTATTTAATTTTATTTTATTTTAAAATTTGTTTTTATTTATTTTTATTTATATTTTTTTTTTTTATTTAAATAAAAAAATTCTTTTTTTTTTTTCTTTTTTTATTTTTTCAAAATTTTTTTTAAATTTTTTTGTAGATTAATACTCAAACAAACAAATATTTTATCATAATATTTTGGGTGGAGCCATTATTTTTTTTTTTTTTGTTTTTAATTAATTTCAACTCTGACTAATTTTTTCTTTTTCTTTTTTTTTTATTTTTTAATTATTTTATTTGTTTATTTATCTTAATTTTTTTATATTTATATTTTTTTTCATTGCAATTCACTAAAATAGATCGATCAAAAAAAAAAAATCAAAAAAAAGGTGTAAGTAAAATTTTTGAAAATTTTTTTTTTAAAATTAAAAAAAATTTATAAATTTTTAAAAAAAGATCATTTTTTTTTTAAAAAATTAAACAGTTCAATTTCAAACAAGCTGTAAGATTTTATATATTACATTTAATGGATCATATATTTCTAAATTTAAAACATTCTTGATGAAACTATAATCCCATAGATTTATCCT
>NW_003519502.1:0-65154 GCF_000190715.1 Dictyostelium purpureum | reverse complement strand
ATTTGAGTTTTTTTTTTTTTTTTATGACTTTTTCTTGATTTTTTTTTTTTATGGGAAAAATTTTATTATACAACAAATTGGATTTATTAAGTATGAAAACTCAAAAAAATAAAATCAAAAAGGTGGTGCCAGCAAACAAAATTTGAGAGGAAACTTCTCTTTTTTTATTTTTATTTTTATTTTTGAAATTAAACACCGTGGCATATAAAAGAAGAAAAAGTATTTTAAAATAAAAATAATATAAATTATAAATAAAATGGTTTTTTTTTTTTTGGATAAGTTTATTCCCGATTAAAAGTTATCGATCTTAAATTCCAAATGATTGAGATGAGATTTATTGTAAATTTAAATTATTATAATTTTTTAAATAGTTAGGGAATAGGAAATATTGTTTATTATACAAAAAAAAACATCATTAGACAATCTTTGTCTATATTCTAAACAAAGATAAATTGGTTTGTGGGGTTACAACAGTAGTAATTGATGACTATAGTATAGATTGCGGAATAAAAACGTTAGAAAAAGATTAAAGTTTATATTTGAGTATCTAATTAAATAATAATAAATGAATATTTGGATATAAATTTATTTTAGATAATAACATTTAATAGTAATGTAATGACTTTAATAATTTTTTTTAAAAATATTTTTAATTTCAAAAATTTTTAATTTTTTTTTAATTTTTTTTTTTATTTTTTTTTTATTTTTTTTTTTCGTTTTTGATCTTTTTTTTATTATTTTTCATTTTTTTTTATTGTAAATTGTTTAATAAAAAAAGATGTCTCTTATCACACGTAAATCTATTTTTAGTACCATTTCATATATTACTAGAGCAGCTGCAGATAAAAAAGGTGCTGCTGCTGGTGGTAAAAAGAAACCAGGTGCTGGTGCCAAAAAGAAGAGATTTGGTATGTTTACACATAACATATTGCTTTAAATTTAGGATTATAGCATTTTTGGATCAATATATCAGTTTTATTGGATATTTTTAGCACATAATAATAACGACATAGAAATAAAATTAAATTTAATATCGATTAGAGCCAATATTAATACACAAATATTAAATAATTATAGATAGAGGCAATGAACCATTAGTACTCGAAAAGATTTCAACAGTTGTTTTTAAAACTCCATTACCAACAGAAAAAGATGAATTCCCAGCATGGTTATTCGAAATTGAAGATCAACTCCCACGTGATAAAAAAGTTAGATTATTATTACCAGAAGATGGTGCCAGATATTATAAACAACAAGCAAGAAGTGGTATTAAAACTCATAACCAAATTATGGCTTTAACAAAGGGTAGAGGTTTATAAATTATCATTAGTTTAAAGTTTTTCAAAATATATCAATCGAGAAAAAAAGAAAAGAATAAAAAAAAAAAGAACAAAATAAAACAATTTATTATATTTATTAAACAAATGGAAATATACACATTATGAAAACTACAACTATTACAAATATATATTGTAACAGCAACAATAACAACGACAATAACAACCCCAATACAGGTGCAATAAAATAAAATAAAATAAAATAAATATAATTGTATATAAAAAAAAAATACAATAAAACAAAAGGTGGTTTTTTTTTTTTTTTTTTTTTTTTTTTTTTTTTAATGTTTAGGTATCAGTAAAAAATATACATTTTATTTAATATCTATCATTAAAATATTCGTGAATTTGTTTTTTCTTTCTATCTTTTTTAATTTCATGTCTATGTTTTTTGTCAGTTAAACGTTCTTCTATGGCATATTGGGGTTTTTCAGTTGCAACTCTCATTTTGGGTCTGAAACTACAACGATCTAAAATATGCTGTAGTTTATTTAATACCTCTTTTCTATTTTGATCTTGATCTCTATGTTTAGTTGATGCGATAATTAAAATATTTTCTTTGTTTACCATTCTTGTAAAGTTTGTCTATAAATATTAAAATATAATTGTTAAAATGATGAGGGGGTTGGAAAACACAATTATTATATTAAAAAACTTACAGCCAGTTTTTCTTTGACCCAAGTTGGAATCCAATTTGCAGTTTCTAAATTGACTCTTAATTCACATTTTGTGTTTACTTTATTTACATTTTGACCACCTGGACCAGATGATTTTGAGAATTTATATGACATTGATAATGTATTCTTTGGTATTGTAATTTTTTCAAAGAAATCACAATTTCTGTATTCTAAAAATTTATCTTCTTCCTCTTTTGCTTCGATATTTTCTATTTTAACTACTTTTTGAAAATTTTGTTTAATTGGTTCATTTTGTATATAATATTCATCATCGTGATATCTTTTTGATTTATAACCTGATACTTTTTCGAAATCATAGTCTCTATTGCTTTTAATATTATTATTATTATTGTTATTGTTTTTATTATTAATTTCGACTGTTTGATTTTCTTCCAAATAAGTGTGATTGTATCTTTTGTTACCATATAGTCTAAAAATAGACATCATATATCCACCTGTGTGTATGTCATTTGTGAGAAAATATGGTTTATTGTATATTTTAATGCTATTAATTATATTCTTAATCATGATTTCGCTTATTTACAATGAATCTAATAAAAAAATTAAAAAATTAAAAAATAAAAAAATAAAAATAAAAAAACAAAAAAAATAATTTTAAAAAATAAAAAAAAAAAAGAAAATAAATAACTTTTTTTTTTTCTTTAACCTAATAATAATAAAGAATAATTTAAATATACCAATTCAAAAAATAAACACATAAAATTATTTTTTTAGATATTATTTAAAATTTATTATTTTTAAATTTCAAAATCAATGAATAATCATAAAAAAATTAATATAATGGAATTTTTTTTTTAATTTTTAAAATAAAATTTTATTATTAATAAAATCAGATTTTTGATTATTTTTTTTTTATTAATTTGATTATTAGAAAAACAACAGTAATATTTTTTTTAATTTTATAAAAAATAAACAATTACACACCGTTAAATCACCCGTTTTTTTTTATATTTTATTTTAAAAATTATTTTTATAATAAAGCTTTTTTTTTATAAAAATAAATATTTTTATTTTTAATAACAATAAAAAAAAAACTATAAAAGATCTTTTTTTTTTTAAAGTATTGCTTATTTTTTTTATTCATTCACAGTATATATAATAATTTAAAAAATGAAATACATGTTAGCATTATTAGTTTTATGTTTTGCTTTTGCAGGAAGTGTTTATGGTTTACAATATTCAAGCCAGGAATATAGAGTAAGCTATGCAAATTGCCAATCTAAAACCTTCTATCTCCAAGAAGATAACTGTATCAATGTTGACATTCCATCATGTACCAATGTAACTAATACATATATGACCATTTCAAATAATGGTACATATTATTTAAAAACTTTTAACGAGCCAGGATGTACCGAAGAAAACAAAGCTAGTGTCTCATCTGTTAAATTTGATTGTGACAATAACATCAACAACGTTGGTGGCTTTAACATTCAATGTAGACCAGCTCAAATGGGTGTCTTCTATACACTTTCAAGTGACAAATGTCCATCAATCAAAGGTGAATTAAATAAATGTATTTCATTCGAAGAAGAAACATGTGGTTATAAATCTGCTCGTTTCAGTAGTAGCAATGGTGACTCACCAAACTTTGCTGGTTATTCAAATTCATACTGTGGTTCCAATGATGATGGTGATGTTATTTCAAGCTTTGGTGTCTCATGTATTAAATCTGCCGAATCAAAAGCCTACGACCTCGAATGCAATGATTCATCAGCTGCCACTTTAGTCTTTAGTTCATCATTATTATTATTTGTTATTTTATTTGCTCTCTTATAAAATAATAGCAATAGTAATAATTATATATATAATAAAAAAACAAAAGAATAAAGAAATAAAATATTTATTTATATGTAATTTAAAAAAACACAAATTTCTTAGTAGTATACTTTATTTAATCTTTATTTAAACATAATTTGTCGTAATAGTATTCCATTGACTCTGAATTGTTAAAATATTTTTGGTGGTAAATTATAAAATCTGTATTTTTATAACAAATCTTTTCTATTGATCGTGGTAAATTGTTTAATGCTACATGAGGTGAGTTTGATCTTAAAATTAAAGTTTTGAGGTTCTCTGGAACCCACAGCAAACTTATTTCTGAAAGTAAGATTTCTTCTCTAATTTCTAAAGTGGTGATTGATTGTGGTAAGATGGTTTTTAAATGTTTAATTGAACCATTAAAGATTTTGCCAATAACAAGTGTCTGCAAATTGGTTATGGTTTTTATAAATTCTATATTTGAAACAGAGTAGATTTCACCTAGTACCAGTGTTTCTAATGTTGGTGGAACACAATGGATAGGGATTACTTGACTTCTAAGTGTTTGTATTTCTAAATATTTTAAAGAATTTTGGCACATAGAAAAGTAGTTTGGATAAAATGAGTTATCAATGCCACCACTAAGAACGAGTTTTTCAAGATTTGTTGGTAAAGTTAGATTATTTATATTTTCGTAAACAGTATAGTGGATGTACAACTCTTTGATATGACAATAATTGAATTGAAGGTTTGAGAAAGAACGGAGTATATGGTTTTTGTACCAAAGTTCTTCAAATTGGTATACTTGTTCAGGATATAGAAATGATTGTAAAGATACGTTTGTTGATTCTTCTCCCACTTTAAATTTCTTAACCGAAACTGGAATTTTTAATTTGCCAACTTGATAATGTTTAAGAGTAATTTTTGGTATATTAATTTCTTGTATATTATTTGGGAACAATGATTCACCAAATTGCTGAATCTCTCTGGGCATTGTTAAAACTTTAACATTTGGTATTGCATTATCGTCAAACTTCTTGATAACAGATCCACTAAGATCCAAAACCGTTACAGACTCTGGGATGGAACCTTTAAGTATGGACTGATTAAAGGCTAGGCCTACTTTTAAAAATTCTAAGCTTTTTGGTAAAATTGATTCATAGTCATTTAAATGATCACCTATTTCTTCATCATCTTGTTGATTTTGTTTCTTAAATAGTCTTGAAAAAAAACCTTTTTTTCCAGTGAAAAAATTCTTTTTTTTGATTAAAAATGGTTGGTTAAAGTTTTGTGGGAATGTAATTTTTTTAATGCCATTTGGTAAGCTGTTTAATTTTAGTGGCTTTGAAAAGGCGGAGCTTTCAGGAAAACAAATTTTCTTTAAGCTACTTGGTAAAACACCAGGTTCTAAGCTTTGATTGAATTTTTTTCCAAAATGAATTGTTTTTAATTGTTTGCAATTCTTGAATAAGTTAGTATTAAGGGGTTGGTTGTACCTAAAACCAAATGTAACCTTCTTCAAAGATGGTGGCATCACATTTTCTGTTGTAAAAGCTAGGTTATAGTTTTCTAGTATAAGCTCTTCTACAGAATATGGAATAGAGTGGTCTTTAAGAGTTGTATTTCCATAAAAACTAAGTGAGACGAGTGTGTTTGGTAATGTGTATGGTTCGATGCTAGAGCTATATGTTGATAGATTAAGCTTCTTTAAATTCGATGGAAGACATTTCACTATATTTTGTAAAATTTCGAAACTCTTTTTATTCTCTGGTAAATCTTTATTTGGAGTGTGATGGTTTATATAATCTCTATTATCTACGAAAAAGTTTAGTTTAATTGATAGTTCGGTAATTGGTGATTCTTTGAAGTACTCCATTATTTGATTAAGATGACTTTCAGGTTCTTCCTTTATTATAATTGTATCATAGATTGAGATTCTTTCTACATCTTTTGGTAGATTGAATAAACAGCTTGAATCTTTGATATGAAATGATTTGCAATAGTCAAGACCTTTATAAGATAATATATATTTGAATGATGGGGAAGTGACACCCGACATATAGGTTTGATTATGTAGTTTAAAAATTGAACAATATTTTAATATAATATTTTTAATGTACTGATTTCTCCATATTTTTAAAAATAATATTGAGATATAGTTATTATCATTATTAATATTGTTTATCATTATCTTTTAATTAATTAATATATATTATGTTTATTAAATATTTAATACTATGTTTGAATAGAGGAGAAAAAAAAAATTATAATTTCATTACAAAAAAAACAAAAATAAATATAGGGGTTTCTTTTTTTAAACTATTAAAATAATTATAATAATTATTTTCTTAAAAAGATAAAGGTGCACAAAAAAAAAATCAAAGAAATTAAAAAAATAATTAAATTTTTATATTTTGATTAATTTTCTTAAATTTTTCCCATTTTTTTTAATTTTATCAAATAAATTGATCAATCAATAGATCAACTAGTTCATATAAAATAATATATATAGTAGTTTTGTAAGAAATGAAAAAGTTTATAAGTTAAACTTTCTAAATTTTTTATTTTTTACCAGGTTTAATAATAATCCTCATTTTAATTTTAAAAATATTTTTTTTATTTTTTTAAAATTTTTTTAGATTTTTTTATTTATTTTTTGGTAACTGACAATTGTGTTGGATCAAACAATGAATAAAGTATTAATATTTTTATTATTTTTATTATTTATAAACAGTTCATTATCAACCAAAAGCAATAATGAATTAAAAAAGAAACCAGATTGGTATTCGATAGATAGCAATTTTCAAATTACACCAGGAAAAAATACAAATTCACTTGGATGGGGTTACTACAAATCGGACATTGAAAAGGATGGGTGGAATAAATTATACATCGAAATGAATTCAAATATTGTTTCGAACGATTCATCATTATATAGAGCAGCTGGATATTTAGAGGGTTATTTGACATGGAGCACAGCATGGAACTACACACAATCATGGATTGCCAATAACGTCGATGGCCAGATTGATATGGACTTATTAAATGATTTTATGAATACAAATTATCAATGGATGTTGGATAACTTTGCTCCACCATTTTCATCGGTATATGACCAACAGGTTTATAATGTAATTCAACAATTTGAAGGTTTCACCAAAGGTTACGAAACAGCAGCCGACTCGGACAAGCAATTACCATTCGAAACATTATTGTTATTACAATATGCAGGTGATATCGATGATGTTATAGGTTATTTACAATACGAAAACTCACCCAACAAAACTGCTTATGGGGAGCAAACTTTCACATTTAAACAACTTGAAGAATACATGGCCACCAAAGGAAGATGCTCAGGTTTGGTTAGGGTCCCACCAGATTTCTCAGAATTATTTATTTCACATTCTACCTGGGGTTCCTATTTCAGTGCTGGTTATCGTGTCTTCAAACATATCATTATACCAGATTCAAGTGTTCCAGGTAATGAAGTTGTATTTTCAAGCTATGCCGGCTTTTTATCTTCAGATGATGACTTTTTCCAAGTTCTTTCAACAAAGTTAGCAGTCATAGAAACCACTAATAATGTTTTGGATCTTTCACTCTACCAATATTGCACACCAAATTCATTATTATATTGGGTTCGTTCCATTGTTGCCAATCGTATTTCTTCATCTGGTCAAGAATGGACCGAAAATTTTGTTAAATATAACTCTGGTACATATAATAACCAAGTAAATATTACTAATTATAGTTTGTGCATAATAACACTTATAAAGGCTACATATACTAATGATATTTTTTATTAAAATAACAGTGGATGATTGTTGATTATAAATTATTTACACCATTTGAGCAACTCCAGCCAAACACTCTTTGGATTGTAGAGCAAATCCCGGGCAATTCATTATCAAAAGATGTTACCGACATGTTATCATTGGGTTACTGGCCATCGTATAACAGACCATACTTTACCCAATTTTATCAAGAGTTAGGTTATGGAAAATATCAAGAGTTATACGGCATCATTTTTACATACGAATTAAACCCACGTGCTAAAATTTTCCGTAGAGATGCTCAAAAGGTCTATTCATTAAACGATATGCAGGGAATAATGACAATGAATAATTATAAAACCGATCCATACAGTGGAGGTTACCCGGGTAATGCTATTGCTGCAAGATACGATTTAGGAGGTGGTCCAAGTGAACCATTTGGCTGGTCTTATATAGGTTTACATGGTGCAATCGACTCAAAAATTGCCTCGTATCAAATGATTCAAAATAATCAGTTAATAGCTATCAATGGACCAACTGTAACTCCAGATTGCCCTCCATTCACATGGAATTCAAATTGGACTAACTCTCAAGCCCACATTGGTTCACCAGATACTTTTAATTTTGATTGGGTTATTATTGATATTAAAAATAATTAATTCTGTTACAACAATAAAGTTTTTTGTACTTATAAATTAATAAAAATAAACTTTTATTTCTTTATTTTATTTTTTTAGTTTTTTCTAGTAGAGGGAGAATAAATTGATAAAAGAAATGTTGGTCGGTGCATTTGTTTGGGGTTTTTATATTTACAAAAATTATATATATTTTGGTTTTATTAATATACTTGGTTTGCAGAGGTGGTATAAACAGTTTGATTCCAAATACTTGATTTATCGCTCATTTCTCTTAGTTTACCATTTCCATGAACCCAGTCGGTAGTCTCGTTTGTTTTATTAATTGTTAATAGTGGATGCAATGATTTTCTAATTACAAGATAATCACCTTGTTCGATTTTGACTGATCTTGTACCATCAAATGTTGCACTAATTGATCTTCCTTTTTGTGAAATCATCTGTTGACAATAAATAAAGAGTTATGTATTAGTAGGAGTGGTATTAAATTTATATTTAGATAGATGATTAAAGATTGGTTACATTTAATTTTAAAACAGAGTCGTCAGGTAAAAGGGCAGGTTTTGAAGAAAAAGAACTTGGGCAAATTGGGGTTAATAAAATACAGTTAATACATGGATGAACCATAGGACCGCCGCAAGATAAAGAGTATGCAGTCGAACCAGTGGCAGTGGCAACAATTAAACCATCACCAACTATATCTGATAAAGTATGTCCATTGATTGTGCAGTTGATGGTTGTTAAGTGTGGGTTGGAGCCACGATGTAAAGTAACCTCATTTAAAACTTGGAAACTTTTCTTTACAATTGGTTGGGTCGAGTGAACTTCACCTATTGAAATTGATGGTGATACTATATTGGTTGTGGGTGTTGTTGGTGGGTGTGATGAGGTAATTGGTTGTTTTGAATAAATATCGCAAATTAATCTCATTCTATTTGTACATAAAAATCCACCATTAATAACATTTGAAATTGATTCTTGGTAATCTTCAATATCTAATATATAAAAAAGTTTGGTTGGTTAGCTAATCATTCTTTTTATGTATTGGCTCCACACCTATGAATACTTACTAAATGGCATTAAAAAACCTAATGTACCCAAGTGAAATGAAATAATAGGTGGTACTTCATGTTTAAATAGTGATGATACATGTAACAATGTACCATCTCCACCTAGTGTAACAACAAAGTCTACTACTTTACCCAATAAATGACTTTCCTCCTCTGAATAGGTCTCGAGAAGTGATGTTGATTCTGATGATATAATAACATTTGGTTCAACTAAAACCCTAAGATTATAAGTTTGTTTTAACCATCTAAATTAAATATTAATATCCAAATTAGTATAAATAATAAGTTTTATTTGATCAACTAAAACGGTTATACATACGCAGCCATTGTATTTAACCACATTGTTGTTTTCTTATCTTTGTGCTTCTTAACAATCAAAACAGTTTTGGGTGTTTCTAACCATTGAAATCTAGTTCTACTTCCTTCTTGGTGATCAACAGTCGGATTGTTATTTTCTCTAAATATTTTATATTCAACTTTTTCTGGTATTTTTGATAATAATAAACTTTTTATATTTTGCGTTGTTGTTGTTGTTGTTGTTGATTGATGCGATGGTGCTGTATTGTTATTGGTATGTGTAGTTGTCGATGGCGCAGAGGAGGGTGAGGATGATGACGGAGAAGAGGCATAAAATCTTTTATTAATATTATTATGATTGTTGTTGTTTATTAAAAAGTGATTTGCATTCTTTATATTTTTGATATTGCTCCTTATTTTTATTATGTTTTTTGATGATTTTGTAATAAAGTTGATATATGAGCTATTCATGGCTATCTGTGTGTGTTATATTATTTGATTTTTGTATATTATAGTATTTTTTTTTTTTTTTTTTTCTAAATTAAATTATATTTTTAATTTTCAGCGAATTAAATAAATAAAAATGAACCCCCCAAATTTTTTTTTTTTAAAAAATTTAAAAAAAAAAAAAAAAATTAAATTTTTCATTTTTTTAATTTTTTTATTTTTTTATTGTATTATTTTTATATATATTATATTTAAAATTATTATTATAACAAAAGTTTATATAACCAATTTTGAAATATAAATTTAATTAATATCACCAATAAAATATAAATCTTGATTATAAATAGATAAATTAATATTAATATATAAAAAGTATAATGTCGGATTCAGATTTACCAAATGCAATTGTAAATAGAATTATAAAGTCATCTGTAAATATCATTAGCATAATTTAAAGGTTAAGAAAATATTGGATACTAATTGGCCCAATTTAAATATGTTTTAAAAAGTTACCTGAAAATGTTGCAATTGCAAAGGATTCAAAATTAGCAATTTCGAAAGCAGCCAAAATATGGATTCATTATTTAACAGCTGCTAGTATAGATTTTAGTCAAAATGCAGGTAGATCAACATTATTACCAAAAGATGTTCTTCAGGCATTGGAAGAATTGGATTTTGAATCCTTCAAAGCCCCATTAGAAGAATTTTTTAGCAACTATAAAATAAAAGAAAAAGAAAAAGAAAAAAAGAAAGAAGAGGAGAAAAAAGAGAGGGAAAAAGAGAATAAAGATAAAGAAAATAAAGATAAAGATGATAATGATAAAGACGACGACGAAAATGAAGACGAAAAAAATAACGATAAAGATGGCAGTGATGATAAATAAAATTTGTATAGAAAAAAAAAAAAACAGTTCAATAAAACAAAAATAGAAAAATATCCAAAAAAAAAAAAAAAATACAAAAATACAAAACCAAAACAATTTATAGTATTCTATTCTCTCTATTATAATAATATTTATTTTTATTTTTTATTTTTATTTTATTTTAGTTTTATTTTTTTATATATTTTAAAAATAAAAAAGGGGGTGGGGGAACAATTTTTCTTTTTTCTTTTTTTTATTTTTTTTTATTTTTTTATTTTTATTTTTGTATTTGTGTGTGTTTAAATTAAACCAATCGGGTTGTATACTCTAGATTTATATAGAGCATATAGTAATAGTACAAAAAAAGATGTGTTCATAGTTTTATAGTTTTTTTATTGTTATTTTTCTCTTATTCTTTTTTTTTTTTTTTTTCTTTTCTTTTTTTTAGTTTATAGTTTTATAGTTTTGTGTGTATCTTTTTATATACATATAATTGTTTTCTTTTTTTTTTTTTTTTTTTTTTTTTAAATAAATTGTTTCAAAAAACTTCAATGCAAATTAATAAATTGTTTTAATACCAAAAATTATTTTCTTATTGTATTAAAATAACTCACCCCAATAAATAATAATAGTTATCAGTTTATTCCTTTTACCAAAAACTTAAAGTAATTATATGTTAATAGATTAAAAGTTAAATATAAAAATACAAAAACTAAAATTTTTTTACAAAATATTTTCTTTATCTCTCCATCTCTTTAAATTTAGATTTAGATTTTAAAACTTTTTGTAAAAAATAAATAAAGGAAATGGGTGCAGAGGATAATAAAATCACAATACCATCTTTTTTTGATAATATTTCAGAACCTGATGTTGGTTCCAAAGATATTGTTTCACTAAAGAATACATTTCAAACACCTTTATCTCATTATAGCGCCCAAAGCAGTTCCCAAAGAAGTGACCAAAGCAGTTTAGAAGAAAATGGTGGAGTTACAGAAGATACAGAAGATGTTGAATATGGAGGGGATGCAACTCATTTCCCATCATCAATTAAATTTATTCTAGGTAATGAAATTGGAGAGCGTTACAGTTTTTTTTCAATGAAATCCATTCTTAATAATTATTTAATTAATTTTATGGGATATCAAAGTAAAACTGCAGAGTCTATAGGTCATGGTTTTAATGCAAGTGCCTATTTTTTGTAAGTTATAAATTTATACTTTGTATAATAGATGCAAAATATTAATTTATTTTATAATAGTACATTATTAGGGGCATATGTTGCTGATGGTAGATTGGGAAAATTTAAAACAATTTTATATTTTAGTATTTTATATTGTATTGGTGCAGCAATTTTTGCAATTACTGCTATTCCAGGTGTAACAGGCAGTGGTCCAGGTAATAGATCGCCATGGGGATTAATATTAGGTTTATCGGGTATTGCAATTGGCACAGGTGGAATTAAACCAGTTGTTTCAGCATTTTGTGGAGATCAATTTGGACCCCATCAAAAAAAGCTATTAGCCAATCTTTTTCAAGTATTTTATTGGTGTGTTAATGTTGGAGCTTTCTTTTCATCAATTTTATCACCAATTTTAAGAACCAATGTAGGTTATTGGTGTGCTTTTTTAGTTCCTGCCGGTATTTTATTAATTTCTATAGTTATTTTTATTGGTGGAAACAAGAATTATATCAAAAGAAAGCCACAAGGAAGTATTTTTTCATCATTGGTTAAAATTATTGCAGTTGGTGTTTCAGAGTCTACCAAGAAGCATTTAAATCCAAATACTTACAATGACACTTATTATCAAGATTGTTGGGTAGATAGGGCCAAACTTAAACATGACCCTATTAAAGTTGACCAAGTTAAAATGGTACTTAAAGTATTGTTGGTATTTACACCACTCCCATTTTTCTGGGCTTTATACGATCAAACTGGTACCAGATGGACTACTCAAGGAAATACAATGAATAGAAGAATCGGTTCAATAACATTAGACACAGAAATTATTGGTGCCATTAATCCATTATTGATTTTAATTTTCGTCCCCATTTTTGAATATGCTCTCTATCGTCCATTACAAAGAAAAAATATTAATTTCTCGCCACTAAGAAAAATGGGTACTGGTATGTTTTTATCTGTTATCGCATTTTTAGTTGCCGCTGCCCTTCAATTGGTCATCGATAATAGTTCACCAAATTCAGTTCATATCGCATATCAAATCCCACAAAATCTCATTCTTACATGGGGTGAAATTCTTTTATCAATTACTGGTCTCGAGTTTGCATATGCAAATTCACCAAGAAGTATGAAATCAGTAGTTATGGCTGGTTGGTTATTAACAGTATCCATTGGAAATTTATTTGATGTATTCGTTATCAGTTCAATTAAAGCTTCAGAATTTGTATTATATATCATCTTTGCCGCTGTTATGTTTGTTTTTATTTGTATTTTTGTAATTATAGCCTACAAATTTAAACCACTAAGTGAAGATCTTATGAACGCTCTAAATGGTCAAAATCCAAATAATAATCAAGATGGAACAGAAAGTGTCGAAACATCAACCGTTGACACTTCAACTATTGACAATTTATCAATTAATGATGAAGTATATAGTGACACATCATCAATACCAGCACATTACTCACCAAAATCAAAAAGACAAATAGAGGAAAACTTTACTAATGATCCAGATATTCCATCATCATCAGCTACAAGCAGACGACCAACTACAGACAACAATAGTGTTGATTTGGAAAAACATGAAACAGATAACAGTAATAGTCTAAACAATAGTACAAAAATAAGAAATAGAAGTTTAAAAAATAGTAATGAAAGTGTTATTAGTTTAAAAAACTTTTTTAATGATACTGAAGATAAATAAAAACAATTTATTATAAACAATTTAATTAATTACACTATTTTTAATTTTCTTATCAAAAACAACAATTGGTAAAACAATTCACAAGATATATTTGTATAACGGTATAATTTTGTTTTGCTAATTGGGTGTTTATTATTCTCAAAAATTTAATATATATTTCCTTTTTTATTTTTTTATTTTTTTTTTTTATAAATTTTTTTTTTTTTTTTTTTTTAATTTTTTTATAACAGATTTTGGTGGTATTTCAATACTAATCATATGAATTATTAACATATTAATTATACACATATTACAATAATTAAAACAGTTTAAAATGCTACCATACTTTAATTTTTATTTTTTCCTTGTATCTTTTTTTTATTTTTTCAGGTTAAATAAAAAATCAAAAACTTAAATCTATTCTGTTTTTAGAGAATAATAATAATAATAAAATTTAGGTTTATACTTTTTATTTCAAAATAAATAAGTTTATAATAATACTTCATACTAAAAATAACTTTTATAAAAAAATAATAATTTTAAAATCCAAACATTATAAAATAAATTATATTTTTTTTTATTATAATTATTTTATTTATTTATGGATCTTTAAATATTATTTATTATTTTTTATTTAATAATTTAGATATTGGAATACTTATAAATACTATATGGTAAGAATTAAATTTTATTAATATTTATAGATATTTTTAATTAACAAAGAAAAAATATTTAAAAATAAAAAAAAATATTTACATTTTTTAAATTATTTTATTTAATATTGTCCTTTCTATTTAAATACTAATAATAATACTGTATTGTTACAATTTTTAAATATAGAAAACATGGGTTTGGATGGAGAATCAAAAAATTCACATCAGCTATATGTGGCTCCAACTGAAGGTATATTAGTAGAAAATGCAGAAAGTTTAAGCGACACTATATCATATCCAAGTAATAATGAAATATCATCATCAAATGTTGACCTTATTGTAGAGAATGAGAATATAGAGCAGGTTTCAGATTCAAAATTCCCTCCATCTATTAAATATATTTTGGGTAATGAAATTTGTGAAAGATATTCATATTATGCATTAAGGTAAGTTTTAAAATTATATAATTTACTTTAAATTTCAATGTTAATAATTATTTTATTACAATAGATCTATTTTAACCAACTACTTGATTAATTTTATGGGTTATTCGAGTAAAAATGCTTCATCCATTGGTCATGGTTTTAACGCAGGTGCTTATATTTTGTAAGTTTAATATTAAACTTTTGAAATATTTATTTTAAATACTAATATATGTATTAAAAGCACATTGGTTGGTGCTTATATTTCAGATGGTGTTTTAGGTAAATACAAAACAATTTTGTATTTTAGTATTTTGTATTGTATTGGAGCAGCTATATTTGCAATAACAGCAATACCCGGTGTAACAGGTAGTGGACCAGGAGATAGATCTCCTTGGGGAGTAATTATAGGTTTAGTAGGTATTGCAATTGGTACAGGTGGAATTAAACCAGTTGTTTCAGCATTTTGTGGAGACCAGTTTGGACCCCATCAAAAAAAGCTATTAGCCAATCTTTTTCAAGTATTTTATTGGTGTGTTAATTTGGGTTCATTCTTTTCTACAATTATATCACCAATTTTAAGAACTAATGTAGGCTATTGGTGTGCTTTTATTGTACCATCAGTCATTTTAGTTATTGCAATTATTGTTTTTGTTTTAGGAAACAATAAATACGTAAAGAATGAACCACAGGGCTCAATACTAAAAGATTGTGTTAATATATTTGGATATGCATTAAAAGAAAGAATAAAAAAACTAATTCAGGGTAAAAAATATAATGACTCTTATTATACAGGAAGTTTTTATGATAGAGCCAAAGCAAAATATGATCCAAGAACAGTAGAACAACTAAAGTTGGTAGCTAGAGTTTTAATTATATTTATTCCTCTTCCATTTTTTTGGTCACTTTTTGATCAGGTATGTATTATATATCATTTTTATTTTTTATATCATACTAACATTATATTAAATCTATAGACAGGAACTCGTTGGACTATTCAAGCAAACTCAATGAATAGACATTTAGGAAGTTGGAAAATAGATTCTGAAATAATAAATTGTGTAAACCCCATCCTAGTAATGATATTTGTACCAATCTTTGAATATGGGATATATCGACCATTAGAAAAAAGAAATATTAATTTCTCTCTTCTTCGAAAGATGGGTACTGGTATGTTTTTATCGGTAATTGCCTTTTATATATCTGCCATAATCCAAGTTAAAATAGATAATAGCCCACCAGAATCAGTTCACATTACATTACAACTCCCACAATATGTAGTTTTAACAGCAGCAGAGGTTCTTTTATCAATTACCGGGTTAGAGTTTGCATACAAAAACTCTCCACGTGCAATGAAATCAATTGTTATGGCTGGTTGGTTAATCTGTGTATCCATAGGTAACATTTTTGATGCATTTGTTATTGAACTAATTGAATTACCAGATTATCAACTTTCACTATTATTTGGATCGGTAATGTTTGTATTTATATTTATATTTATTATAGTTTCATATAGATTCAAACCCATTGAACAAAAAACTCTCGATGAACTAAATGGTGATATTCCAAGCATCTATGATAACTATAACAAAGAAATAGAAAATGCAACTCCATTAAATGACCTAACATCAAGTGTAGACTCAAGTCATAATACAAATAACAAATAGTAATTTAAAAAAAAACAAAAAAAAAAAATAAAAAAAAATAAAAATAAAGATTAAAGATATTTAAAAAAAAAATCATGTGATATTTATTTTAGTTGCCACTAATTACCAGTGTTTTCCAAAGTTAACTTCCTCTGATTAACTATTAAATTATCTTGGATTAATTATTCCACCATGGAATTGTGTTATTGTAATTTGTTCCCATTGAAAATTGTAAAGATCCATAATAATTTACAAAAAAAAAAAAAAATTTTTTAAAAAAAAATTTGTGTATTTACGATGTTTTTTTAAAAATAAAATTGAAATTATACAAAGGTTTTCATTATTTTAAGAAAAAATGATTATTATTAATATTATTTGGAATGAAAAAAAAAAAAAAAAAAAAAAAAAAAAAACGAAAGATTAAAAGTATTGTAAAACTTAAACAATAATTTGACCTTTTGTTTTGGTTTTGTATTGGTTATAAAAAGTAAACTGATTTCAAATAATAAATAAAATTTTAAAATATCACACGCACAAATTACTTTTATACTAAAAATTGAGAAAAAAAGGATAAAAGCATCAAACAAATATAAAACCAAAAAAATAAAATAAAAAAATAAAAAAAAAAATTAAAAATAAAATTAAAAACATTTTTTTTAATTTTTATTTATTTTATTTTATTTTTTCAAGGGTTATTAAAAAAAAATATATTTTTGTTTTAAAATGAACATATATTCAAATAATAATAATAAATAAAAATGGATAGTAATAACAAAAGTTATAGTAATACTATTGATAGTGTTAATAATAAAAATGATATTTTATTTAAAAAAATTTGGAATAATATCGTAATAAGAAAAAAAATTAAATTTTATTTAAATTTTTTTAATTTATATTACCATACAAGAATTTTTACAATTAAAGAATATGAATCGTTCAAATTTAAAAGTTTTTTAAGAAGTATAATACTAGAGTTTGACAACACAGATAAACACAAACTATTCGAATGGATGAGCGAACTACCACCCAATATTGAACAAATTCGATTCAAAAACATGGTTTATTTTAGGAATCCCACATTTCACTCATTTAAAGATGAAGATTTCGATCCATTTGGTAGACCACTTACTACAATCGATATACCACCGCAAATTAGTCATATTTCATTCGATCCATTGTTTAACCAACCATTTTTAGAACCACTACCAAACACATTAAAATCTGTAGAACTTTGCAAGTTTTTTAGACAACCACTGCATTGTGCCAACGATACTAGCAAATCTTTCCTACCAGAGGATTTACAAGAGCTTCGTTTCTATTTCAAAGGTCTTTTCAACACACCTATCGAAAAACACCATCTGCCAAAAAAGCTACGTAAAATGGTAATGGGTCTAAGCTTTAACCAACCAATAGGACATGGCGTTCTACCCGATACTTTAGAGTCCCTCGAGTTTTCATACCATTTTAACCAACCACTATCACCAGGAGTTTTACCCGAGGGTTTAACATTTTTAAGGTTTGGTAACTCTTATAATCAGCCATTGATTGGTATCCCATCCACCGTGCGTACCCTAGTTCTGGGTACTGACTTTAACCAACCAATAGCACCAGGGCAACTTCCATATGGGCTTAGAGAGTTAATATTTTCAAATACATCGCAATTCAATCAACATATTGACACCTCAATTTTACCAAATACAATTACAAAATTAAACTTTGGATGTGGCTTTTACCAACCATTAACACCCAACTCTATACCTCCATCAGTTACAGAACTTTCCTTGGGCGGTTCACCAAACACCATTTTTGGTGACTATTGGAGCATTAATGCCAACTTACCAACATTACTAGGAACCAATATGATCTCAAAGTATATCGTTACACCAAACTGTTTACCCAAATCAATTAATGCACTTCAACTTAACCCTAGCTTTTTTATCAAAAAGGGATCCATACCAAACAGTGTATACGAACTACAAGGATGTAATTTCAAATTTGTTCAGTTTATTCCTCAAAGTGTTCATAAGCTTAAATTAAATAATGATTTTAATCGACCATTCAAGATGGGCGAACTTCCATCACATCTCCTTACACTCGATTTGGGTGGTGATTATGACCAGCCCATTACAACCAAAACATTTTTAAATAATCCATCACTAACCAAACTCAAACTATCAACTCATTTTAAATCAACTATACAACCATTCTCACTACCACCATTAAAGAAATTATATTTAGGATTTTCATATAATAACCCACAACCATTCAATATCCCACAAACATTAACATATTTGGATCTTGGTAATGAAATGAATCAACCGCTTCATAATTTCCATATGGATACTGCTGCATCACTAAAATATTTAAAATTGGGTTCTAAATTTAATCAAACTATAATTCCATGTTCACTACCACTACAGCTAATCCTCCTCGAACTTGGTACAGATTTTTCACAACCTATCGATACCAATTGGTTACCTCCTAATCTTAAAGCATTAATTATTCAGGGATCAAATACAACAATCGACGAATTTCCATTATCACCATTACTAGAATATATAATCATCCCAAACAATAATAATAAGTTCATCAATTCACTTTATGATTTAAATAATATTTTAAAACAAAAAAGGAAAATTAAAAAATATCAATTACTCGAAAAAGATAACGATCATAATAACAGTGATATTATAGTTAATGATAGTAATGAAGAAGACATATATGAATATGATTTATTTAATGTAATTAAAGTTTCAAATTATAATAATACAAAATTGTTTTCAAAATATTATAAAATTTTTAAGGAAAATAAACCAACTTTTTAAAACAACCCACAAACAAACACATATATCTCCTATTATAGGAATAAAATGTAAATAAAAATTTAAAATTAAAAATAATTCACTGGTTAAAAAAATAATTTAAAAAAATATTTTGATAAATTTTTTATTTTTTTTTTTTTATTTTTTTTATTTTTTTTTTAAATATTTTAAAAAAAATTTTTGTTATATTAAATTTAGTTTTTTTAAATAATCTAATGTTATAAAATAGTAGTTTAGAAATAACTTTTTTTTATTTAATAAAAAACAATTTATTTATTTATATATATCACGTTATATAATTTTTTAAAAATAAAACATTTTTAAATAAATTTTTTTTTTTTTTATTTTTATAACAAAAAATATTTATCGAGTGTGTTTATTTTTTTAAAAAAATATTAGGCGATAAAAAAAAACAATAATAAACAAATAAAATAAAAATAATAATAAATATATAATAATAAAGTTTTAATTTAATAATGAGTAATGGTGCCACAAGCTTATTATCAGGTAGTAGCGGTAACATTATGACATCACCAATAATGAATAATGGTAGTAGTGCAAATTTATCGACATCTCAATCAATATCATCACCAATTCCATCACTATCATCAATACCATTACCATCATTTGGAAAATCATCAGATATTTTAGTACCTGTAGTATTATGGTGTGGTTCACCAACCCATTGGATCACATCTATAATTATTACACCAGATAAAAAGACAATTATTACAGGTTCTCAGTCAGGACACTTATCAATATCATCAATATCATTAGATCAAGTAAGAAAGAAATTATAATTATAAATCAGGATATATATTTAATGTATACAAAATAACTAATATTTTTAAACTTTAAAATAACAGGGCAAAGAAAATCAATTTACACCAAAAATTTTAGCGATAGGACATGAAAATCCAATTACATGTTTAGCATTAGGTGAATTTGAAAGAAAAGAAGTTGTAATTTCAGCAGCTACAGATGGTTCGATGGCAGTTTGGAGCATTACAGATGGTTTATGTTTATTATCAACAGTTAGTCATTTTCTTTCATTTTCACCAACACAAATGACAATATTACCAAATAGAAAGCAGGTTGCAGTCTGTGGAAAGGGATCAAATTCTATTTTTATTGTAGATATTCACTCATTACGTATTGTTAGCACTATAACAGATCATATGGATTGGGTTACCAGTTTATTTTCATGCACCATGCAACAAGATAACACATCAATGCTTCTTAGTGGTAGTTTAGATGGTATAATTAGATTTTGGTTATTAAGAGCTGGTGATCAAGATATGCCACTACAAGTTATAGACTCTAGATCATCAATACCAAACTACACTCTGGATGATGCCCCATTATCAATTAAATTTTCACCAAATGGAAAATCATTATTAGTAGTTTCAAAGAATAATTGGTCAATTTTTACAACCCAAAACTCTCGTTTACTTTATTCGATTAGATGTCCATGTACAACTTTAGAGGAAAAACTATCAGGTTTACCAACAAGCGGTGGTTGGTTTGGTGGTGCTTTTGTAGATAACACAATGGTATTGGTTTGGAATAAAGAGGGTAGAGGTTTCTTATATAAAGTTGATCAAAGCGATTTGAAATCATTCTCTTTAGGTGATCCATTACCAATTGAAGGCTCATCTCCAATTAACTCAACATTACTTTCATCTTCATTATCAAAATCTTATGGATCATTATCTTCATCTCAAAGCTTTTTAAATAAAACAACAGATACCATCAACAATAGTAACATTATCACTCCAGATTATTCAGCTATAAACTTTACTTACCAAGCACCAGGTATTCAAACACCACAATTACTTTTAACATTTTCATCTAATGATTCAAATAAAACTTTATCACCAACCTCCAATGGTTTAAATGGTACCACTGCAGCAGCAACTTCAAACACAACAAGAAACAACTATAATGAATCATTACAAAAAATTGGCGCAGCAACATGTTTTGGAAATATATTTATAGTTGGTGATCCAAATGGTCATATTAAAATTTGGGTTATACCGGTTAATAGTGAACAATTATTAAACCCACAACCAGGTAAACGGATGCCATTAAGAGAACCAAATTTACAGGGATCAATTAGTGATGGTTGGAAGAGCGTCGAAAACAAAACCAAGATGAGAAGTAAAGTTACAGCATCTTTAGTACTAGATGATTCAATGATACTAATTAGAGGCTATGAAGATGGCTCCATAAGTACAAGTAAATTACCTTCAGATTTATTCCCAAAAATTTATCCAGCATCCCACAATAGCAAAGTAAATTATTTAATGAGCTCACCACCAAGCAACCAAAAAAGATTACTATTTTCAGCCTCAAACGATTGTACCATTAAAGTATGGGATTTATCAACTTTTAAACTTTTACATACATTTTCACATCATACTGGTCCTGTATATTCAATTTTCTCTTTGCCACATTCTCGTAGGAACACTTTTATCTCTATTTCTGAAGATAAAACCATCGGAATGTACAGTATGGAAGATTTATCATGTAAACATATGTTTGGAGTTCATTCATCATCAATATCAAAAGTCTATTGGAAAAACGAACAAGGTTATCTTATGGTAGAGACAATAGATGGTAGTGTCTCAATTTGGGAAATCGGTTCTGGTGAATTAGAAGGTGTAGTATATGGTCAAAACGCTAAAGATATTTTAGATAACTCTGAACTTCTCTCAAATAATTGGAAACAACAAGAAAGTAAAATTCATCTCTCAGGTTTACACTATCCAAACAAATCATTGGTATATACTCATAAAAATGATCCACCCATTCAAACCCTCTTTTTAAATATTAAAGCCATATCAAATGAAATTACAGTTTTATCAGAGCAAAGAAATAAAGACAGTTTGAATCCTAATGGTAGCAGCGGAGTTAATGGTTCACTCACTAAAGATTTAAATCAATTGGTTTCAATTTTCTCTTATTTAATACCCTGGAATATGGATAGAAATTTGGATCCATTGTTTAGTAAAGATTTCCAATTAAGAGCACCATTACCGGACTTCTCTTTTGGTCTATTAGGTCATGGTGGTAATATGTCACTATTGACACCAATGGTTTCAAGCTCTGCTGGAAAGGTTCAATGCTCTGAAACATTAACTGCTCAAACCACTTTGGCTGCTATCTCATTGGGTCGTTCAATCCTCAGAGTTGGTGGTATGGAAAATATTATTGTTCAATTAACAAACTTTTATTGTGCCACTTTACCAGAAAGTTTACAAGGCTATGTTTATCCAGATTTCTCCTATCTTGCTCAATATTGCCAAGATGTCAATGATGATGTTATGGTTTCTGCAAGATCTATTTTCCGTACATCCATAGAAAAAATGCCTTCCTCTGCATTTAAAAACATTGTAAACTCATACTGCGATGTTTTAAATGCCGATTGTTTAGGTCCACTCGAAAGAGCCAGAGCCATCATTGTATTAGCAATCATTACATCCAATAGAACAAATACAGATTTCAATACCGCATTCTCCGCAAAGATTGGTTCAGAGTTACAAAGAATGATTTATAAAGGTAGTGGTAATTTAACAATCATTGCAGTAGAACTCTTAGGTAAAGGGTTCCAACTATGGAAAGATTCAATTAAAGATTTACCAGGACTTTTGAAATGCTTATTTGCATTGACAATGCAAGCTGACCCACTAGCAAGCACAGCCAAAAACACACTTTTATTAATTGGTTCAGCTGATCCAAAAACATTTATTCAAGTTATAGGCGATGAAATTTCAAATGAATCAACAAATACCACATGTAAAGTTCATGGAATTGTGCTCATTGGATCACTCATTAAAAAAGATCCAGATTGTGTTTTACCATTCCTTCCAAGAGCTATCGACTCAATCATTAAAAGTCTCGACCCACATGCTTTAGTTTTACGTGAGGCATGTATTCGTCAAACCACCGCCGTACTTCATTTAATGGTCAACAAATACCCGATGGTTAGTTTTCATCATGATACTCAACGTTTAGTTTTAGGTACACTTGATGGATTGGTTGTAATCTATGATTTAAAGACTGCTACAAGATGGCACAGATTCGAATCATTTAAATCATTAATTACTGCAGTTACATTCAACGAAAATGGTAAAATGTTGGCTTGTTACAGCTCAAAAGAAAATGAAATTAAAATTTGGCAAGCAAACACAAATTTCTTTGGTTTTAATTCGCAATTTTCTTGTATAAGAACCGTCTCAACAATACCCTCTGAAAAATCAAATGGCTTTTCACCACCACCACAACCACAACCCAAAACATTACCAGTACCCCAACAACCATTAAATCAATCTTCAACAAGACCAATAATACCAAAGATTGAAAATGTTAAATTAGTATGGCAAAGTCAAAATACTTTAGTTTTAACAAAAGATGATACTAATACTTTAACTTTAAATATACCTTCGCATTAAAAACAATAACAACAATAATATTACTCTTTTAAAAAAAAAAAAACTTGTACTTTTTTATTTTTTAATATAATTCCTCAAACAAAATTAAATAATAAAATTTTATTTATTTTAATATTTAAACTTTATATTTATTTTCTTTATTTATTTAAACATTCTAAATAATGGCTTTTAATTTGCGGAATGGTTGGTTTGGTTTGATTACAAATTGGACATGTTAAAGGTTTCTCTTTTAGTTTTTTAAAGGGTTCTAAATCGATCTATAATATAACAACATTTGTATTAATATTTATATGTATATGTAAACTAAAAATGAAAATAAATAACGACTTACATTAAAAGAACCTTTTTCTTTAACTTGTTTATAAAATGATTCAAAAGGTATAAAAAATTCGGTTGTAAAAGAATTCCAATGCTCTTTTTTTTTTAATGCTGCTGTTTGATAATCATTTGAAATCATATGCATATGAAGTTGTCTCATTGATGGAATTGCATGGAAGCCTATTGAAATTGATTTCTTTTCAGCTGGGGATACACTATCCTCTAAATATTTATTGCCTGTAACAAACATGTATTCCAATAACCCTACATCTTCTTTAGTGAGATCTCTATGCTTTAAAATATGTTTACGTGGTAAAACTAAAAAGTGATATTTTGATTTTGGATATTTATCTGAAATAATAACAATTTTATCGTCATAATATAATGCACCATTTTCTTTTGGCGAATCACAATAAACCAATAATTTATCTGCCCATGATGCTGATGGTTGTTTTAGTGGTTTATCATTCATTTTTTCGCTATTATCTAATTTTCTTTTATTTTGCTCCATCTTTTTAATTTCTTCTTTTTTCTCTACATTATTACTATTATTATCACTATTATTATTATTATTATTTAAGGACCTTTCCTTTTCTTCTTTTTTAATTTCCTTTTCTAATGCATCGATATTAAACTGTATTGATGTGGTTTGATTTGGTAATAAAAATGATAAAATATCACCATTATTAATTTTATATGATATGTTGGTTTCTAACTCTTTACCTAAAATATCCTTAATTTCTTTACTATCTTTTTTAACACTAAAATCCTTTGAACTTATTAAATATGTTGGATTTACCCCTTTCTAAATATTTAATTTAAAAACAATGTTTATTTTGGGTTTAATAAAATTTTAGTGGGATATTCTACAAAAACAAATCAGATTATAATAATATGAAAACTTACAACAATAAAACTTATTGATTGGTCATCTTTATTTATATTTAATTCGACTTGGTTCTTGCTGAGGTATTTATTATCTTTTAAATCCAACCCTGGAGTTTCTCTGCCTATTGGAATTTCTAGAATTTCTTTGCCATCACCCAACTGAATTGAATTTGTATTTTCGATTAATGATTGACTATTATCATAAACCACTATTGATTTAGGTGAAGAAATACCATCCAATACCTTATTTATCGAAATTTTATTTATAATCTTTTCCTTATTCATTCTGTTTAATAATAATAATGAATTTTTAAATAATGACATTAAGGAAAAAAATAAAAATAATAATGAAATTTTTTTAATTTTCTCATTTTTTTATTTTTTTTAATTTCACAAAAAATATTTTTTTAAAATTTCAATTAATTTAAATAGAAATAATACTTTTTTCCACTAAATATAAAATAAATAAAAATAAATAAAATAAAAATAAATAAATAAATATAAAATAAATATAAAACTAGAAGGAGTTTTAAATGTTTAAAAATAAATTTTTATTTTAAAGTTTGTATATAGCGCAGCTAAACATAATGAACCCATATCAAAAATGTCTTAGGCAAAAGTTACAAAGCAGTAATATTAAATTATAATTTTTAGTTTGTACAAGAAAGTATCTATAATTAATAAAAATAAATTATTAGTATTTATTAATATTACGTTTTATAATATATTTAGATTCTTACTTATTTACGAAGTATGGAAATATTAGGCATTTAAAATAAATGATTGCAACTTTCCATTTGTTTTGTTTTGGTAGTTATAGTTAGAAAAAAAAAAAAAACTTCTTTTTTATACCCAAAAAAAAGAAAATAAAAATAAAAAACAAATAAAAAAATAAAAAATAAAAAATAAAAAAAATAAAAAAATGGTAAAAAAATGGAAAAAAATATTAATCTTGTTCAAAGATTCTATTGTTTTAATTTCATCAATAAAACAAAAGATAAATAAAAAAACAAATTACATTTAAATTTATTTGAAAAAAATAAATAAATAATTTTATTAACATTTGCTATCTAATATTATTGAAGGATTTGAATACTTGATATTATTATTATTATTGTTATTATTGCTATTATTTTTTGTACTAATAATATTACTATTGCTACTGCCATCTATATTATTATTACAATTATAATAAATATTATTATTGTTACTGCTACTTATGTTATTACTGTTACTACCAAAACTATTACTATTGATATCATTAATATTATTGAGACCTAATTCACTTTTATTATCATTTGCAAAATTATTTTTACTATTATCATTTTTATTTTTAAATGTATCGTTTATACAGGATCGACCAAGTAAAATCTTTTTAGAAATTACTCTTTTTCTGACTCGGGTATCGTAGTGGATAATGCCAATTAAACATAAATAAATCATTGATATATTAATTAAATCTGTAAAATCGAATAGAATGCCTTGAGTTTCGTTTAAATATTCTACAAAAGCTGTTGTAAATAACTCGACTGCATTATATAAAAAGGTTATACCTAATGCAATTGAGCAACATAAAATCTATTTTAATGTTAATATAAATAATTTTAGGTAATTTTGATTAAATTTTACTTACTCCTAATGATTTTTTATGATTTTTACCAATTAAAAAACCATAAACAAACAATGAACCTGCATAAGATACATCAGCTAAGAAATAAACTATATTAACTATAAACATGCATGATGTGTAAAACTGTGATTCGTCTATTCTATTTGATTCGCAATACGAAATTAAAAAACAAACTAAAACGCCAAATGAATTGAATGATAAAAATACCAAACATACAAAAACTGATGACCAACTTCTCTTTTTATTTTTAATGCTATCATGATATTTATGAATCCTAACAAATATACAAAATAAAAAATTAAATATAATATAATCTTTAAAATAATAGTGATATGTACTTACCAATAAAAAACCAAAGCTGATAAAGTACAATGAATTAATATATAATTAAAATTGAAAAAAAATGAGGTTACTCCAACCTGTAAAAAACTAGATGGTTCTATCCATTCCACACAAATAATAGTAACCTTTACTGTATTTATTTTATAAAGTTAAATATTAATAATTATATTTTAATTTTTAGTGATAAATAAAGATATATCTTACATAATGAACCTATAGCATTTATTAAACCAAGAACTGTAAAAAACGTTATTTTCCTTTTCACTATAAATGCCCTTCTTGCCGCTATTATACTTAATACTACAATAATTAAAAAAATAAATACAAACAGTATCTTTGATTTTGAATAACTATCAAGCAATGGATTATCTAGATAGAAAAAGGTTAAGAGATTAATTAGTAATAATTTTGAAAGTTTAATTT
Organism: Dictyostelium purpureum; assembly: GCF_000190715.1. Classification (NCBI taxonomy): domain Eukaryota; phylum Evosea; class Eumycetozoa; order Dictyosteliales; family Dictyosteliaceae; genus Dictyostelium; species Dictyostelium purpureum. Next base: position 37,814 of record NW_003519502.1, on the reverse strand, counting down.
TACCCCACTAAAACAATACATACAATAAAAACTTAAATCCATCTCATTTGTAGTTTCATTATAATAGTAATAGTAACGAGGCATGCTTTAATTACTATGCTTTAGACACAATATAAAATTCTTTAAAATATTTTCCGATTATTAAAAAATAAATAAAAAAAAAATAAAAATTATAAAGAAATTATAGACATGAATTATTATTATATTATAATTATTTTAAATTAATTTGCTTATTAAATACTAATTCCAAACTAATAAAATTTGTTTCTTATATGTTTATAAATATAAAAGTGAATTGATTAAACCTTTATGCTTTTATTTTATTATTTTATTTTATTTTTCAATAATAGATTTTTTTTTTTTTTTTTTTTTTTTATTTTATTGATATATAATTTAATTAAATAAAATTTATTATATATTAAAATTATATTTATATATATCGACTCCTTTTTTATTATTATATTTAAAAATACAAATATTTGTAATTTGGGTACATTTTGTAATATTTCCTAATTATTTTGGTGGGTGTCCAATATCTTGTATATTAAAATTTTTTGTGGGGTGCTTGTGTGTATGTGTGGGTGAGTTAAATATTTTATATATGAGAATTATTATTTTTATATGTAAACTTTGTGAATGTGGGTGTGTGAATATTATTATAACTATAACTATTTTTTCTTCTTTAATTTCAAAATAAAATTTCAATCAATATTTATTGGATCAGAATATTGCCAAAACAATGTTCACATATTATTGCCTCTATATATAAAAATTTTGTTGTTTTAGTGCCGAAATTAAAATAAAAAACTGTGAAATTATATAAAAAAACTCAAAGTATTATAGGATACTTTGAATATAAAGATTGAAGATATGATATCTTTTTTAATTTATTATACATCATATAATAATATATTTTTGTTAGAAGATATATTAATATGGGAAAAAAAAAAATAAAAAAAAAATAAAATATATTTTAAAAAAATAAAATAATAAAAACAAATATCTGAATTGTTTAAATTTTTATAAAAAAAAAAAAAAAAAAAAAAAAAATATTGGGAAATTTCAAAAATTGTGAAAAAAAAAAATTAAAAAAATTTTCGTTTTTTTTGCTCTAGAAATCAATTTTTTTTTTGCCACCTTATATAAAATAATAAAAAAATATAGCAAATAGATAAATAGAGTAATAATAATAATAAAAAAATGGGCCTTTCAGTTATGTCACCAAACACTTCATGTGATTCAATTGAAATAAAGTAAATTTTATATTTTATATTTTATTTTATTTTGTTTTGTTTTGTTTCTTTTTTTTTTTTTGTTATATAATAATATAATTTTTTATATTATATTGTGTTTATTATATTTATATTTATCTTTATAATAATATATAAAAATAAACATAGTTTGTAAAACCTTCATTTGTATTTTGTTTTTTTGTTTTTTTTTTCACAATATTTTTATATAAATAAAAAAAAAAAAATAATTTGTGAATTTGATTGTTAATTTATATAACAATTATATTTTTTTTAAAAAAAATAGGAGTTATACACAATTACATATAAATTCACCATTCTTGGAATCATTACCACTATCAAAATTATATACAAGTGAAAACGCTAAAGTATGGATGAAAATAGATGCCGTTCAACCATCAGGATCATTCAAAATTAGAGGTATTGGTTTATTAGTAAGTAAAATTAAATTTTAATTTTCTTTTTTTTTTTAATAATTATTAATTTTTCTTTTTTTTTTTTTAGTGTAATAAAGTTGTAAATGAAAAGAATGTTAAACACCTTATTTGTTCAAGTGGTGGTAATGCAGGTAAATCAGTAGCATATGCTGGACGTAAATTAGGAATTAAAACTACTATAGTTTTACCAACTACTATACCAGAAGAAACTGTAGAAAAAATTAGAGATGAAGGAGCAAATGTTATTGTACATGGCAATATTTGGGATGACGCTGATAGCTTAGCAAGAGAAATCGCATTAAAAGAAGGCTTAGATGGATATATTCACCCATTTGATAATCCAACACTTTGGGAAGGTCACACTACGATTATAGATGAAATTTATCAAGATGTTTCAAGAGGTATTTCACCAAAACCAGATGTTATTTTATGTTCAGTTGGTGGTGGTGGTCTTTTAATTGGTATTCTTAAAGGTTTAGAAAAATATAATTGGTCTGATATCCCAATTATAACCGCTGAAACTTATGGTTCACATAGTTTTTGGAAGAGTCACAAAGAAAATAAATTAACAAAATTAGAAATTTCAGGTATGGTGATAAAAATATAAAATCAAATATTTACTACAAATATATATCATAATACTAATTTATAATTTTCATTATCTATCGATACAGAGGTAACAAGTACAATTAAAACTTTAGCAACTAGATCAGTTTGCTCAGAAGCTTTTGAAATGTCAAGAAGATTTAAAATCATTCCAATATTAGTTAGTGATAGAGAAGCTGTTGAAGCTTGTCTTAAATATGTAGATCAAGAAAGAATTTTAGTAGAGCCAGCATGTGGCGCCAGTTTAGCTATTTTATATAAAAAACCAACAGAATTATTAAATTTAAATCCAAAAAATATTTTAACAATTGTTTGTGGTGGAAATGGTACCAGTATTTCATCATTAAATAAATCATTACAAACATTACCAATTTTATAAATCAATATTTAAAAATAATTAAAAATCATATATTAAAACTATTTAATAAATTATTAGAAAGAAAAAAAAATAAATAGTTATTTTTTTATTTAATTTCGTCAAAACCCAATTTTACATTTTACAATTAGTTAGTATTAATATAAAAATAAAAAAAATATTTAAAAAACCCATTTAATAAAATGGCGCATAATCAAAACGTTTACAAAGATAAAGATAACGGTTATTTGAATACAAGATTTGAAAATCCTGATTTATCACATGTGAACATATAGAAAAAACAATTGCCCATTGTTCAATAAAAAAATATGCAAAGGGTGCAGATATTTTTATTTTTATGCTCAAAAATTTAAATTTAAAAAAAAAAAAAAAAAAAATTATAAAAATATAAAATATACCACATTTCCCAATGAAAAAGAAAAAGAAAAATCCTGATGGTCGAAATTTTGAAAGGACACACACAATTAGAGAAAATTAATTAAAAAGAGATCTTAATCAATTGTTATACATAATTAAAATTATTTGATAAATTATTTTATTAAAAATAATGCTATTATTTAATATTTATCAATTATAACAATAAAATTAATTTTTTAATAAATACACAATTATTTTACATTTTAATCAAACCCTTCACTAATACCACTCAATTTTAAAATTTTGAAATATTTTTTTTTTTAAAAAAGTCAGTTTACCCACCATTTAAAAAAAATAGATTTTTTCGAAAATAAAAAATAAAATTATTTTTTATTATTTTTTATTTTTTTTTTTATTTTATTTTTCTTTTTCCTTTTTTTTTTCTTTTTTTTTTTTTTTTTTTTTTTTAATAGTTTGTGTATTATTTAGTTATTTTTATTATTTTAAAATTTATTTTTCTTTTTTGGTATACTTTATTTTTTTATTTAAAAAAAAAGATAAATAGACTGGTAAAAAGTAAAAAAATAAAATGAAATTAAATATTGTATTATTAGTTTTTGTATTAATCAGCGCTGCAATCGTTAGCGCTGTTAATATTCCAATTAACACAAACAAAGAAAAACCAGAACAACAAGGTTTCAAATTCGACTACTCAATTTTCCAACAAGATAAATTATCATCAGCCAACGGTGGTTCTCATTGCGCTGGTTGCACTATTGTATGTATTAAAATATTAATTATTAATATAGTAATATAAATAACATAAAAAAATAAAGATAAAAATAATATGGGTTTCAGAAATAATCGTTTTTATTTTTAGTAATAACCACACCCACATAAAAAATTTCAAACGACGAAATTTACAAATAATTTTTTTTTCAAATAATAAAAAAATAAAAATTTTAAAATGTGCAATTTATTTGAAATTTAAAATTTTTTTTTTATTTTTTTAACACACCCTGATCGTTTTTTAAATATTATATGTACAACATATATTAATTATTGACATTTGTTTTTTTAGGCATTAACATTAGTTGAACAATATTCATATATCCATAATAAAACCATCGAACAATCATTAGATGAAATTTGCACTTTCTTCCCATCAAATGCTGGTCAAGTTTGTATTTGGTTAGTCAACACTTATGGTAAAAGTATTATTCAAAATTTCGAAAAATATGAACACGCTGATGATGTTTGTCATGCTATGAATATTTGTACATCACCAGAATGCAGATTATTCCCAAGCAATACTCCAACTTATTCAAACCCAGAACATAAACACGAAGAATATGATGCTTCAAATCCAAAGGTTTCAGCTGATCCATGGAGCTGGATTCAAAACTTAATTAATCTTTTCTCATCAAAACATTTACCAATTGAAGATATTGATAATGATAAATATTCAAGTATGTATTTATTTTTTTACATTAGAATATTTTACATTTAAAGTGGCAAATATTAATAATTTTTTTAATTTTATTTTTATAGTGGAATCAACATTCAGAGGTTACAGTTGGAGAGGTAAAGATTGTAATGATCTTAGAAGTGATATTCATCCAGGTATTAATGAAGAAACTACAACTGATCCATCCATCGATTGGAATTGTAATGGTATCTATGGTGTTAATAATAAATCACAATCATACGAAGATTTATTCTGTTCAGGATCAGGCCCAATGGGTGTCATTGTTTCAGGTGATTCAGCAGGTGCTCATTTCTCCATTCCACCACAATGGATGACCGCCTCACAAATTAACTCTACTACTTACAATGGTTTCCTTAGTATTTTAGAAAACGAAGTCGATTGGCCAATGAGATCAGCTTACACTGGTTGGGAACCATCCACCGATACCTACACTGTCGATTCAATGTACTTAAGAATGAGAGAAAGAAACTTTTGCAATCATAGAGATTATCAAAATCTTGGTGTCAATGGTGCTAGCTCTGGTTCAACTGCCACCAAAATCATTCAAAGTCTTTCACGTAATCAACAAACTGATAACCCAGCTTTATTCTTCCTCGAGTTAATCGGTAATGATGTTTGCAGTGGTCACCATACTTATGATACTATGACCACCCCACAAGAATTCGAAACCAACATCGTCTCAATCCTTAACTACCTCGATACCCAATTACCAAAAGGTTCACATGTCGTATTTGTAGGTTTAGCTGATGGTAGAGTACTTTGGGATAGTTTATGGAATCGTACCCATCCACTCGGTGCCACCTATGAAGAAGTTTACGATTTCTTAAATTGTATTCAAGTTTCACCATGTTGGGGTTGGATGAATCCAAACGAAACCGTTCGTGATTTCACCAGTACCCGTGCTGCTGAATTATCTGCCGTATACAACCAAATCATCAAAAATTACACTTTCACCAACTTTGATATGATCTATTACGATTTCCCATTCAACGCTATCAATGCCCAATGGGTAGCTCAAGGTGGCCAAACTTGGGAATTAATCGAACCAATCGATGGTTTCCATCCAAATCAAATTACTAATTATTTGATGGCAAGCTTCTTCTATAATTCACTTACCCAAGATAAACCAGAATGGTTAGGAAACATCAATCCATTCAATTCACAAATTCAAGCTATTTTCGGTAACCAAGGTGGTTATGTTTAAGCAACATAAAACACAAAATATATAAAATAAATAAATAGACGATAACATAAAACATTAAAAAAAAAATTTAATTAATTTTTTTTTTATCTTAAAGAAAAAAAGAAATAAAATGTAAATATATATTTAAATATATCAGAAATAAAAAAAATAGTAATTACTTTTCTTTTATTATCTTTTTATTATTTTTTAAATTGACCCAAACTTTTTTCTAATGATTCTTTTGAAATTGTTTGAGAGTTTAAATCTTTTTCTAATTGGAAAATACCGGCTTGGTTGCATAGTTCAAACAGTTGTGAACCAGTAAAGCCTTCAGTTTTACTTGCAATATCTAGCCATTCTCGGTCATTGAGTTGGGTTTCGTCAAAGTTCATATCTGATTTTATAACATTAAGGATATCTATACGGTCTTCTAATGTTGGTAGGTCTACTTTAATTAGTGTTTCCAATCTACCGGGTCTAAGTAATGCACTATCAATAGAGTCTATAGTGTTTGTGCAACCAATTAAAAATATTTGAGATTTGACTTGAATACCATCCATTTCATTTAATAGTTGACTAAGAATACGTTTGCCTGTTCCACCATCTTCGCTTGAGTCGTTTGAATCTCCTCTTGATAGGGCAAGTGAATCGATTTCATCGAAAAACATTATACAGGGTGATGATAATCTTGCACTTTTAAAAAGTTCACGTATTATACGTTCACTTTCACCTAACCATTTTGAATATATATCGGATCCCTTGATTGATATAAAGTTGATGCTCATTGATGTTGCAATAGCTTTAACCATTAAACTTTTACCACACCCGCTTGGCCCCCATAGTAGTAGCCCTGAAGAGTTGTTTAATGATAGTCTCTTGAAGGTGTCAGAGTATTTCAAAGGCCATTCAATTAGTTCTTTAAATCTTTCTTTAACTTCTTTATAACCACCAATTTTATTCCATGGTACATTTTGAATTGTAACATCAAAGTTTATCAAGCTTGAAGGTTTAATTGTTTTTAATGATTCAATAAAATTATTAAATTTGATTGCAACCACATTACTGTTTTCTTTCTCATGTTCGTTATCTTCATTTGTAATTGATAATAATGCTGCAGTTCTACACAGTTTGTTTAAATCTTTATAAAGAAAACCTGGTGTAATTTTTGAAAGTTCGTTTATAAATTGTTCTCTTTCTTTTTCATCATTAATTATTTTATTATTATTATTATCATCTTGTTGATCATTTATTATTGGTGTATTTTTTAGAAGTTGGTTTAAAATTAAAATTCTTTTTGATTGTGTTGGAATTGAAAGGTGAATAAATTTATCTATTCTTCCTGCTCTTGTTATTGATTGATTGATATTTTCAATTGATGAGCATGTAGCTATTAATGCTTGATTTGGCTTTAGTTGGTCTATAAATAAAGAGAGTTTGACAATCATTCTTTTTTGATGGTTACTATCATCATCACTTTTACTTGCAATTTCATCGAGGTTATTAATTATATAAATTACTGGTTCGAGTGTATCTCCTTCTGCTTGTTGGTGATCTGATGTTGTTGATGATGCTGCTGGTGATGAATCTTCATTTGTAAAGTCATTAAGGTTTATATATTTTGATTTGAATTTTTTTGAAATAAAATTAACTAGTGGTATTTTACTTGTGCCTTCTGGGCCATCTATCAAAATTCCTTTAGTTGCAAATATTTTGCTTGTATTATTGTTATTTTTATTTGAATTGAATTTTAATTCTAAGATTTCTAAAATTTGCTCTATTTGCTCTCTAATATCGACCAATTCATTATCATTATCATTTGGATTGATTTTATATTTATTATTATTACTATTATTATTGCTGTTGTCTTGATGATTTTCTATTATTTCAAATTCACGTAAATTGTTTAAATATAATGGAGTTATATTATTATTATTACTATTACTACACCCTAAAACCTTAAAAATACATATATTTCCAACTATTGGGAAAATATAATCACATCCTATGATTATCTTTATAAAGGTTAGTTTTTTATCTTTTATATGCTATAGTAAGGAGATTATAAAATAAAATATTTACAGGTTTATATAAAAAATATCTTTTTAAAGATTCTTGTACAATTTTTCTATTATAATTATTGGGTTTTTTAATTTTAATTGTAATTTTATTATTGTTGGTAGTATTGGTATTTATTTTTTGATTGATTGGAATTATTTCAATATCAAAATTATAAATATTATTTATATTATTATCAAAGTTATATTTTAATTTAATTTCGATTGGTAATAAAATTACATTGTCTTCAATTGTTGGATCGGGGTATACCTGTAGTATAATACCATTGTTATTACTATTTGGTATTAAAAGTTTAATATATTGAAATGGTGATAGCTGGTTATTTAGAATTTCTGATAATGTTATAGGATTGATTTTAATTTGGCTGTATTGAACATTTTTATTGAATTTAAATATTAAATTTTCATTTCTAATTATATTTGATGTCATTATTGGGGTGTTTATATATATCGACAAATGATTTCATATGGAAAAATTAGAAAAAAAAACAAAAAATGCGCTCTTAAATTAAGGAAAAATTTTAAAAAAAAAATTCAAAAAAATATTTAATTTTTTTTAAAAACTTTTTTATTTTTTTTATTTTTGTTTTTATTTTCCAATTAACAAATAAATATTATATATATCCAGTTTTAATTTAGTTATGATAAACCAAAATATATAGATATATTTATAGTAATAAAGTTGTATTTTAAATTAAAAAAAACAAAATAAAAAAAATAAATAAAATCTCTCTCAAAAAAAAAAAAAGAAAAAATAATTGGGTTCAATAGTTTTTAAATAATAAAGTTCATATAATAATATATAAACAATAATAATATACACTAATATGATTAAATTCGAATTAATTAAATCAATAAATGATTTAAATCAAAGAGGTTTATTATTGGGATCAAAATGGTCATCAGAACAACTAAATGGATTATCACCAAAAATATTAAATCAAGTATGTGACCCTGAGGAAGAGAAGAAGCAGTTCGATTTTAATAGCAATAATATAGAGTCATCTTCGCCTCCAATCGGATCCAACGAGCATTTAAAATATTTATTAGCAAAGAGTTATTTCGATTTGAAAGAATATAGAAGATGTTATGATGTATTGGTAGATTGTAAATATCAGTTAAATATATTTCTTAGATCCTATTCCTTATTTTTAGCACTAGAAAAAAGAAAAGAGGAGGATATAATAGAACAACAAAATCAAAAACAACAGCAACAGGCACAACAGCAACAGGCACAGCAACAGGCACAACAACAAGCACAGGGGCAAGATCCAACAAACCCAGATAATAAAAACAGTACAAACAATAATAATAATAGTAATTTATTAAGTAATAATGATGGTCAATATGATTGCCAAGAGTTTAAACAATTATTTCAATTTTTTAAAAAATATTATATCGAAAAAAAAAAAGAAATGGATGGATTCTTATTATATTTTTATAGTATATTATTAAAGAAACAAAAAGAGTTTAATAATGCAAGACAAGTTTTAATTGAATCTGTACATAAATACCCATGTAATTGGTCAGCTTGGTGTGATTTGGCAACTATTTGTTCTGATTCAGCCGATATAGTGATGCAACTCTCCCTACCAAACCATTTTATGAAGGATTTCTTTTTGGCACACTTTAAATTAGAACTACAACAAAACAACGAATCATTACAAATCTATCAATCACTTGTAAAGACTTTTTCAAATTCAACCTATATTTTAGCGCAAACCGCTATTGCAAATTATAATTTACGTGCATACGATGTTGGTGAAGAGATATTCGAGAGGTTAATAGAGCTGGAGCCAAGCCGTTTAGAAAATATCGATATCTACAGTAATATTCTATATGTTCGTGATAAAAAAGCAAGTCTCAGTATGTTGGCACACAAGGCTATGAAAATCGAAAAGTATTGTCCAGAGACATGTTGCATCATTGGTAACTATTACAGTTTAAAGTTGGAGCACGACAAGGCGATTATGTACTTTCAGAGGGCATTGAAGTTGAATGATCGTTATCTTTCAGCATGGACCCTTATTGGGCACGAGTTTTTAGAAATCAAGAATGTATCAGCCGCCATCAATGCCTATAGAAAAGCAGTCGATATTAATCCAAGAGACTACAGAGCTTGGTATGGTCTAGGTCAAACTTATCAACTATTAAAACTACCACTCTACTCTTTATATTACTTTAAGAAGGCAACTACACTAAGACCATACGATCCCAGAATGTGGTGTGCTGCTGGTGGCTGTTACGAATTCATAGAGAGAATACCGGAAGCTATCAAATGCTATGAACGTGCCGAAGAAAATTTAGATAGAGAGCGTGTTGCAATTAATAAATTGGCAAAACTTTATCAAGAAATTCAAAATCACGAAAAAGCAGCATACTACTACAAAAAAAATCTTTTCTATTGCGATCAAGAAAAAATTGATGGTCAAGAAATTATTGATGCACTTTTGTTTTTATCAAATCATCACAAATATTCAAATCCAACTTTATCCGAACAGTATTGCTTAAGATTATTGGACTATGCTGGCCCAGAAAAAGAGGAGGCTAAATCAATTTTAAGAGAAATCCACAGCAAATCAAAAAATAATTTAAAAAATCAACAACAACAACAAAATAAAAAATAATAATTCTTTTTTTTTTTGTTCACAAGTTAAAAAAAAAATTATTTCTTTGAATTTTTTTTTGAATTTTTTTAATTTTTTTATATTTATATTTTATATTTTTTATTTAACACCTAGGCATATTTTAATAGGATGTAAAATTAAATAATAAATTTATAAACAAATCACATTATGATTATAATTTCACTATATAAATAGTAATATTTAATAATAACTTTTATTTTTATCATTAAAAAAAACTATGGAAAAAAAAGAAAACTATGATTTATTAATTAAAATAGGGTTTGTTGGCGATTATTGTTGTAATGGTATTATAAATAACTTTGTTAGTGGCAAGGAATTCAATTGGGAAAGTCCTGGGATTAAGCCTATATTTTGCGACTTTACACTTAAATCAATTACTTTGAGAGACAACTCAAAGATAAAAGTATTATTATTCGAAATACCCAAAGATTACGAAAATAGAAGAGCTTTAACAACAAATTATTATAAAATGGGAAATGGATTTATTATAGTTCACGAAAATAGTAACAATAGATGTGACGATGATTTAAATACCATACATCATTGGCTTAAAGAAATAGAAATCAATACATCTTTAGATATTATATCAATTCCTAAAATATTTATTTCAATAAACTCATCGCCACTACCATCAAGTTGTAACGGTCAATCTAGTCTAATTTCAACATTAAAAGAAGACTATTCAGAGTTTTTAAATATGGAATTTTATGAAATATATACCAAAGATAATTCATCAATAAATTATAATAAAATTATAAATATAATAGAGAATTTTTTAGAACAAACTAAAGTTTATTTAAATAATAAATAATATTCAATAAAGTAATTTAAAATTTCATAAATTATCTGTATTCGATTTTAAATTATTTTTTTATTTGTATTTGTGTTTTTGTGCGAGTGTTTGGAAAGAAATAATGATTTTTTTTTTTTTTTTTAATTTCTAAAAATAAAAAAAGAAAAATATATATATACACATTCGCACACAAATTAACACACATCCACCCAAAATTGCTATATGAAATTAATTTCTCTATTTTTTTTGTGCAAAATAAAAAAATAACAAAATAAAAAAAGAAAAATATATATTTTTTTTTTTTTTTTAATTTCTAAAAATATAACTTAATTTATTTTTATTTTTATCTTTATTTTAATTTTATATAAATAAGGAACAAAAAATACTATTATATTAATCAAATATTGATTCAATATATTTTATAAATCTACTTTGATAATCTTTTGGGTTAACTGCTGATATTTTAGTCTAAAAAAGAAAAAAAAATTAAAAATTATATTAGTATTGAGATAACTTATTAAAAAAAATATTAAATTTAATATTAAACTTACTCTATCAAAGAAAATTCCTTTTAAAGCATTTTCACCACGCTTTTTTAAATTATAAGTTGTTAGGATATCAATTAAACCTAAATAATAAACTATACCTCCATCACTTTCTCCTGTATTCGATCTATTAATTATATTTGAAGTTGATAATGATGTTGGTTGTTGAGGGGTATGAATTCTTTCAATAATACCATTAAAATCCTTTTTGAAATAGGATATATCCTTTTTCTCAAGTAACTTTGAACCTTGAGATTCTTTAAGAGTTTGAATTGATTTGTTGTCACTAATATGTAAACCAACTAATAAACTATAATCGCATATACCATGGCTGCACATCCATTCAGAGTCGATTGATAATTGTTGTATAAATACTTTTTTTAATTTACCTAAATGAATCTTTCTTTTTAAATTTAAATCCTTGAATGTTAAATCCTGAGTTTGAATATTAATACTATTTTCTACACCATTTATTTGATTATTACTTGTATTCAAACTATCTGTAACGTTTTGGTGAAGCTGTTGCTCATTGGCTAATTTTTGCTGAATTTTATTAACATCAACATATCTACCTATTGTTGAACCTTTTAAATCATATTTTTCTTTAATATCCAACTTTTGTTCAGAATAGAAAAGATTGACCATTACAACAAATATGATATCTCTATGGCAACTATTATAATAGGAAGCACCATTTAATTTTAATTTTCCCTTTAAGCGATATACTCCCAAGAATCTTGGAAGCAAAGAATTTGGATACTTCATTATGTGTTGATAGTATGATGGAAATAATTTAGTGAATGTTTCATACTCGCTTGATGGAATTGTTTTTAAAAAGTATTTAGAGTCCTCTGATTTATAGAAAAAGCTACCACTTCTACCAGCAGTTTGAACCTCTAAAAACTTTACAATATCAGATATCTCTGGGCTGCCTATTGATGATTTGGTTCTAAGGAAATCGTTGTCGACATTATAATATTTTCTTATTGCCTTAAAAACTTTTGGGGAGAATATTGTAAACTGCCATTTATCTGAAAATGAGGATGTTGATGATGCTGTAGATGATAGCTCTGTGTTTGATGCGACTGTTGGTGAGGTTATAGTTGTATTTAATGAATCTGTTGTTCTTGCTATTGTTGTTACTGTTGATGATGAACATTCAGATGTGGATCCTGATTCTATAAGATGGAATTGATTTATAATTTGTTCTTCATCTAAATCTTCACCTGAATCAATTGGGATTTTAATATTGGTTTCTTTATTAAAATCTTCTTTTGAAAAATCACTAATAATAGAAGCCCCGTCTTTTTGATTTGTTTCTCCATTATATATTTCAAATAACTTTTTAAAACCAATAGTCAATAAATCAATATATTGTTGAGTTTCTTGATCCTGTAATAATTTTTTAGATTGATTTTCATTATCTGATTGTCTATATAGGGTTTCTTCGATAGCGTTTTTAGAATACTTTAAAATATTAAATGGTTTTAAAGCAGATCTATATGAAGATGATGTTGGTGGTGATGCATTCTTTGGTTGTTGTGGTATTGTGGGTGGTGATGCTTTATTTAATAACTTTGGATCTACTGATACCAATAGTGGTTTAGTTGATAGTTGGGTGGTTTGTTGAGTTGGTTGTTTGGTTGGTTGTGGTGGTTGTTGTTGTTTTGTTGGTTCTTGGGTTGGTCTTGGGGTTGGTTGGGTTTGTTGTTGTTGTTGGGTTTGATGTTGAGTTGGTTGTTGGGTTTGTTGTGGGGTTTGTTGTGGGGTTTGTGGTTGTTGGGTTGTTTGTGGGTTTGGATCTTGGGTTTGTTGTTGTTGTTGTTGGGTTGTTTGCTGTTGGGTTGGTTGCTGGGTTGGTTGTGGTGGTGGTTGTGATGGTTGGCCTCTATTATGAACATCTAAAAAAAAATAGTTAGACACTACATTACTACAGATATAATATATAAATAATGATACCTACTTTTAAAACTTTCATATTGCTCCAAAAGTTTTTTTGTATGTTCGAAATCGGTTTCTTTCTTTCTTTCATCAAAAATTATATCGAGACCTGTATATAATTTATTCAATTTATTTTCATAATATTTAATTAATTTTTCGAATGAAAATCTGTATAAATTTGCTAAAATTTTGATTCTAAAAAGATAATATAAATGTTAATATCAATAATAAACAAAAATAAATATATATTAAATGAACTTACAACATTGAAAAAAATAAAATAAATGCAAAGCATTTTGACTTTTCAGTCAAACTGCTGGATGAAAGAATGGCATCATATAAAATATGTGCAAAAATAAATTCCATTATAAGAAAAAAGATTGAAATTTTCTTATGTGCATTATAATGGAAAGTTCTAGAGCTAATAATTTTGGCCTCCAATAGAGCGATCTTGGATTCCATAGCCCATACTTTGTTTTCAAAAAGCTTTCTCTGAATATAAATAAAGCAATAATTAATATTTATTTTATAATGTATGTAATATAAGAGATACTTACTTTTGAAATAATATTACCCATTTTATTAATTAATTTGTTCTAACAAATTAAAAGGGTAAAATAAATAAATATATATATAAAAATATTTACAATAAATAAAAAATAAAATAAATATATATATATATAAATACAATAATATGATTCTGTGAAATAAAATGAAAAAAATGTTGAAAATTAAGCTTGACAAATTAACAATGAAGTTTGATTGATTGCTTGAATTTAAAAAAAAAAAAAATTTCGAAAAAAAATTTTAATTTATATTGAGCAATAAACTTTTTATAATAATAAAAAAAAAGTGTGTGGTGGGGTTATAATTTAATTTTTTTTTTAAATTTTTTTTAAATTTTTTTAATTAAATAAAAATAAAAAATACCATTTTTGGAAGCCATTGCAATCTGAACTATACAAAAAAAAATGATGATGACTCATGTTCAATTTAAACAAAAAAATTTTTTATTATATGTGGTCAATAGTAATATGAAAAAAAAAAAAAAAAAATTTGATAAAAAAAAAATTAAATTTATTTATTTATTTATTTGATTATTTATTTATTTATTTATTTTATAAAAAACTTTAAAGTCATGTTGAGAACTTTCTTTTTATTATTTTTTTATAATTTAATTTTTATTTATTTTAATTTTAATTTTAATTATTATTTTTATTGAATATATAAAATTATATAAAATAACCATCACTTTAAATCATCCTATTTGTTTAATAATATGATGGGTATATATAATAACAAAAAAAAATTATTAAATAATAAATAATTATATTACATTTCTATAAATATATAATAATATAACTGAAAAAAAAAAAACACCACAAATTTTTGTGATGATTATTTATTTAAAAATTTTTTTCTCTGATTTAATAATGAATTAATAAATTTTTATTTTATTTAATAAAAATTTACTGAATAAATACTATCTCTTATATATTTTATCCTAAAGTAAGACTATTTTTTAAAAAAAAAAAAACAAATAAATACAAATATTTTTTTAAATTTAAATTTTTTTTATTAAATTATAAAAATATAAAATTAAAATTAAATGGTAAATTTGTAATTAAAACCCCATTGGAATAAAGATGAGGTACTTGATAATAGGGTTGAATTTAAAATTAAATAAAGTAAAAGATTGATGATATTTAAAATGATTTCGAAATTATATAACTTTGTATTTCTTTGTGGTTAAAAGAGATCTGAAGTAATGAATATGCACTCTGTATTGTTATTATTATTGAAAAGTAAGTATTAAGGTAAATATACGATTGAAACCACTATTAAATTTCTGAAAATAATTATAAATCCCACCATCTATATTTTGCTTTATAAACATCTCCTGTTATTGATACTGAAGTTGAAGAGTTATATAGTTTGGAAATATTGGAGCTATAAAATAATTTAATGATAATATAATATATTAATGAACCTGTTGGATATTTTAATTCTATCTTGAGTTAAAATGGCGCTAATCTATTACCTACTTTAATAATTTGATTAAAACTACAAATAAAACCTAACTCTGTGACCCCATAAGACATAACTTGACCATGTGGTTCTAATGCATTGTTTACCTTAATTCAAATTGTTGTGGCATATCTTTTGTGTGGATATTTTTAATTTGATCCATTTACCTGCTATTGGTTTGCGTCTAAAGTGTAATGATTATTAAGGATGGATGGGGATGTTCATATTGGTGGGAGAGAGGTGAAATTCGTTGACCCTATCAAAATGAACTTCTGCGAAGGCATTCATCAAATACTTCCCCATTAATCAAGAACGAAAGCTTGGGGATTGAAGACGATCAGATACCGTCGTAATCCAAAAAATAAAATAAAACTAACGAATCTGAAAATAATAATAAAGAATCTAAAAATAATAATCTTAAAGTTTTTTTTTCTATAATAAATTTTTTTTCCATATTTTTAAGGTAGTTATGTGTAGTTGTATCCCAACTTAAAATCAATACGAGGAAACCGAAATAACCTGTATTTTTCTTTATTTACTATTTAGTGGCATTTAGTTTAAAGTGAGGTGTTTTATAAGTGAATTATGATTTGCTGTGGATTATTACAATTATTATTTAATATTATTGTGCGTTTGGTGGAGTATCTTTACTATTTTTTTGTAATAGAAAGAGAGTGTTTTCATTTCAATGAAATATTTTGACGTTTGAGTGATCTTTGAATAGTAACAATTGAAACATTTAAATCCATATTATTTTGAATGTATTCTTTGATTTCACCTAAAGTACGGCATTCTCCATTTAAAACTAATTTTTTACATTGTCTTTCTGCACGGGTGGTGATCTTTCTTTTTCTACCTGGTATTATATCTGCTTCGATAGTGCCCTCTTTTCTATTTTTATTTAAAATTCTCTTTACTGTAGATTTACTACACCCAATTATATTTGCAACTTCTTGATGACTGTTTCCTTCTTTGTTAAGCTTTAAAATCATTTCTCTTTTCTCCATAGAAAGGGCCATTTTATTATTTATGTTTAATAAAAGTATACCAATAAAAAAAAAAAAATTGGTGTACTATGAAAAAAAAAAAAAAACCACTAAAAGTTCAAAAATAATTTAATAAAAAATTTAAAAAAAAAATTAAAAAAAATTAAAAATATTTTTTTTTATTAATTTATTTTTGAAAAGCATATATAAATCTTAAACCGGTTATATAAAAATAAAAAAGGTATAGTTCCGAATAAAACACCCAATACAATTTATTTACCTGAAATACAAAGTTCAACTTGTAATGTACATTAATGAACTTTAAAGTTAAAAAAAATAATAAATAAATAATAAAAATTAAGATAATAAAATTATATGATTTTTAAGTTTATGTGAAAATATGTTTTTAAAATTGGGAATATTATAATATTAAATGAAGTGGTACCATTAAAAACATCAACACAGGTATAAATAGTATCATAATGTATTATAATCTATATTTTAATTAGAGTTCAAAAATTATTGTTATCCTCAATTTCCAATTATAGTTAGCGTAAACCTAAAATAACAGCAGTAACACATACATCACAATATTTTTCTTTTTTTCAATTATTTTAATTTTCCAACAACTATTTTCTGTTTTTTCTAACAATTTTATTTTTTTTTAAATTTTTTTAATTTTTAATTTTTAAATTAAAAAGGAAATTAATATTATATTTTATTGTAAAAGAAGAAATCTGTTTCTTCTTTTACAATTTTATTTATTGGTTTATTTATGGGAAGATCAATATATTATTGAAAAGGAAAGAAATGAAGTTAAAATTTACCTGCACAAAAACAGATAAATTTTTTTTTTTATCTGTTTTAAAAATAATAATAAACATAAAAGTTTTAATATTTAAACTCTTTTTTTTTTGTTTTATTTTATAATTATCAAAAACCATTTTATAATGAAATCATATAGTTTATTTTCAATTATTTTTGTACTTTTTTTTTCAAGTTTTTTAATCTTACAAGTTTCATCAAGTTGCGAAGGAGATTTCGTTGACTGTTTGCTTAAACATCCAGACGTATATGCAAATGCAATCACAGCATGTTCAAAAAATTATAAGGCATGTGCACATAAAGATGCTGCTTCTGAATGCTCTGAAAAATGTAATAACCAATATGCAGGGTGTCAATTAAGCCATGGTAAAAATTGCCGAGGTGCACATACAGATTGTACCAGTAAATGTTAGTCAACATATACTGGGAGTTTACACAGGTTTCTTGTGATCAAGATTAAAATAAATAAAAAAAATTTGCCTGTTTTTTAATTATTTAAAATTCAATTAATTTATTTAAACAACTTTTGTTTTTAATTTTTTCTTTGTCTGTAACATTTGTCTATAAAAATTGGGTATAGTATTTGAATATAAGATCGTCGCAGTGTTTTCTGTTTTTATCGTGGTGTATATGATAACTAATTGACTAGCTATAATGATATTATTCCCACACCTAAATATAATTGTGGAATAGGAGGATCGGAGAGTCATATTGCGAATATTACTAACACCATATTTTGATTATACTTTGAACATGTTTTATCTCTATCCATAGTTGTATTTTTAAATAATTATTATGTTTTTTGTTTATTTATTTACCTATTTACATATTTATTTATTATTTATTTATTTATTTATTTATTTATTTATTTATTTATTTATTTATTTATATATTTTTTTTTTTTTTTTTTTTTTTTTTTTTTTTTTATTATCATTTAATAGTATACTTCTTTCTGGCATCTCTTCTTTTTGATGGAAGTGTTTGTTTAGCCTTAACATTTTATTTTGGTTTCTATTTTGCTTTTTCACTGAATAATGAACCGACCACCACCCCATCTGAATCATAAACTGATATATCAAAATGTCTTTTCGACAATTTGGTTTAATCTATTGAAATTTACATCTAATTCAATTTCTAACTCTTCATTTGGGCCACAATTTTATTGAAAACGGTTTGTTTCATTGTTGACGACCGATCAATCATTAAATTTGAACCAGATAACCAAATTTTATGACAGTTAAACATTATTTATGGTCTGATTTGGTTTTAAATGTTTTAAAAATGTTATCTAATAAATTTTATATGTTGCTTTATTTACTTTTTAACGGTGACAGAAGAAATTAAACAATTGTGGTGTTTAATAATAATGATGGGTTTTTTAATTTTTTTTAATAATTTATTTATGTAAATTTTTATTTATACTTTTTTATTTTTAATTTTTTTAATAAGTTATATTTTATAACAAATAACATAGAGTTTATTTACAAGAGGAAATAACTAAATTATTAACAGAAAAAAAATTTTAAATTATATTTTAAAAATAAAAAAATTTTTAAATTACCAAATTAATTTTTAAACAGAAATTTTTTTAATATAAATATTTATTCCCCACAACTTTATTTTAAAAATAAAATCATATCTAAACTAAATATTTCATTTTCATAACTTTTTTTTTTTAAAGTGAAGATGATTCAATGATAAATTAAGTCATCAGTTTGTTTTGGTTTGTTGGCATGTGTTTAATACCTATAGCGCTTTACCACAATGCATACTTTTTTTTTTTTTTTTTTTTTAAAAGTGAAGATAATAAAAAGCAAATGCTTTAAATTAATCAGTAAATTTTATTTAATGTTTTTTGTAATGTTTTTAAAGAAAATATTCTAAACTGTTGATATTTGGTAAAGATTTGATGCTGATGAAGTATGCTCTTGCTATTCTTCTTTTGAATTTTCTATATTCTTCATTGATGTTGCTAATTGTTTGTGGTTGTTTAGCGTGTCTTTCCTTGATGTTTTTTAAACCTTTTAAGTATTCTAAAGTAGCTAGTTTAGTCCATTTTGAGGTTAGATTCTTATAATCGAGTTCTTTTATTGTATTTTCTTGATCGTCATATAATTCTTTACATAACCAAATCCAAACTTGATGAAATACCAGGGCTATGGCATTTCTATAAGCGAAACATCTAGTTAAGTCGAAATCTATTGCTTTATAGTTCCATTGGAAGTGTGATTTGTGGAATCTGGTGTTGTTGTAATCCATATTTATTTCTCCATCGGATTTGCGACCTTCTGGGATTTTGTATGTAATATTTTTTATTGATATATTCCTTCTTGATCTTGTTATGTCTAGTGACCAATTGAGGCCCCTTCCCGAAGTAATGAATATAAATGATTTTAGTTTATTAAAGTTGATGAATTTCAGAGTTTTTTTACATTTGAAAAATAGATGACCATATGGATCATTATTAAGATTTTCATTACATAGTCTACATGGTTTGTTGTGAATGAAGTTGATGGGTAAGCATCTTGCTTGGAATTTGAATAGAGTGTTTCTTGATTTTGGATCTTTAATATTAAGTATATTATTGAATAGGTTGATATAGCTATAACCTGTAAGTTGAAGACATTGTTGGAATTCTGTTTTGGGTGTAAAGCTGTTGAGATTGTTTATTTCCGAATACCATTCTGCTAAAGAAAGAGGTTTGCCGTCTTTATTTTTAATGGATTTCAACCCGTCTAGTAGTCCTTTTTTAACTTTTATTTGTATCCAATCATTGTAGTTTTTAAATAGGTAATCTGAAGTTATTGTTTTGGTTGATATTTGATGTTTCCAATGCATACAAGTTGGGCACGGTGATGTCAATTCATGTGTGATTGAGAAAACCTGGGTGAATTTTAATAACCAAAAATAAACATCTCTGGGAAGATAAAACTCAATTTTTAAAAAAAAATTTTAGTGGGGAAATCCGAGAATCGAACTCAGGACGCTACCACCCAAAGGTAGCATTATACCACTTAACTAATTTCCCTTTTTTGATGGTATTTTTAAAATAGGGTACCTCCGGTAATTTATGTCTAAAAATCATGAACATTTCACATTCGATTTAACATATGAAAGAGTACTCAAGAGATTCAAGGTAATCTGCGTAGCAGCATGGGAAAGAGAAGTCAAAAATAAAACCGAATATATAAGAAACTTCAACACCAAGATCCAGCTATTCAGCGACACCACATAATGAAGATAGTCAACAGGCTAGAGAAGTTTAGCAAGATATGGAATTCAGATATATTTTGAGTGGAAATACCGATACACCTGGAAAGCTACTGAACTTTATCGATGAATTACAAATAAAAATTAAATAACAAAAATTACTCAACAAAAATTAAATATCTTAAATTAAATAACTAAAAATTTTCTTAAAAATAAATTAATAAAAATCTTGTTAACCTTTTCGCCATTCTTATTGAAGGGGTAAGTCAAAAATTCGTGGTTAGCAATTAATACAAAAAAAGGTTAATTTAGGTGGTATTAAATCTCTTCCCGCTTATTAAAGGAAAATTTAGGTTTAATCTTTTGAATTTATAAAATATTTCTTATAAATTATGATAAATTGCTAAGGTTCACTTTATAAAAAAAAATTGGAAATATTTTCTTTTTTTTTTTTTTTAAAAATTTATAAATTTTTTTATTTACTATTAAATTTATAAGGAATAAAAACCAAAATACTAAAAATAAAAAATTTATTTGCACATATGGAGTTTGTGGCAAACTTTGTTTGGATCTTCATTTCTCTTTAATTCAGCAATAATTTTGTGGAAAATCTTACCGACCAACTATTTTAAAAAATAAAATCAATTAGTATTATATAAAAATAACATGTTATAATTTAAAAAAACAACTTACTTTGTTACAAACGTGGGATAATGGTTTACCTAAGTGTTTGCATTCAGATGAAGCAAAGTTTTTACCTTCATCAGTACCTTTGTTGATAACTTTTTCGGCAGCTTTGACAACGTGTTTGCAGGCTGAGCATTTTAATTTCTTTAATGGGTTCCATTTGTGTGGTTTTAAGTGTTTTTTCCAGTGATGTTTCTTGAGGAGATCATTTTCAACTTCACAAACACCTAAATCAGTACAGGCAGCAAGTGAATCTTCGTGTTCATTAGCTTTTTCCATTAAAACCATACCAAGGTTGTCAACAAGGTCGTTACATGATTCAGCAAATTCTTCACCATGGTAGTTACAGGCTGAGCTTAAAGCTGGGATGATATCAGCAACTGAAGCATTTTGGAACATGAGGTCTTCAGTGATGCTGAAAGCATATTGACACATTTGACAGTCAATAGCACGAACTACGCTTGATGCAAAAGCTAAAACACAAACAATTAAAAAGAATAAGAATCTCATTTTTGAGTTACAATTTCGATTTTGAATATATAAAAAATATTAAAAAATAATAATACTAAATAACTATTTATTTATTTTAAAAATAAAAATAATTATTTATTATAAAAATATAAAAAAAGATGATTGAATGAATAAAAAAAAAAAATTTACCTTTATTTATATTTTTTATTTTTCATAAAATTTAAAAAAAAAGGGTTTTTAAATTTCACAATACTGGTATAATTATAGATACTATAATTATTTATTTTATTTTATTTTTTTTTATATTTCCTTATTTTATTTTCCAACCTCATCATTTTTTTTTATACTTTTTTATCAAAAAAACTTCAATATCTTTTGAACAAAAATAAATTGTATATGGTCAGAAAGTTTTAAGATAAAAAAAATATTTAAAAAAAAAATTTTAAAAAAATTAAAAAAAATAAAACAAATAAACCAGAATATTTATCTGGTAAGAAATTAAGGTCGCCTATTACAAAAAATTTATCTGGGGGCATAACAATGTTCGCCTTTATTATTGTTTAAAAAAAAATTATGTTTTAAAAAAAACAATGAATAACATTTATTTATTTTAAATGATGAGTTAAAAATATTTGAATTTATGTTCACATAAAATAAAATAGTTCACAAAAAATTTATATTTATATTATAAAAAAATAAAACAATATTTGTGGAATTTATTAATTAATAAAATCAAACTGAAAAATAAATATTTTATGATGAAATGTAATGATTAATAAAATAATATTATTGAAGACAACAATTAAGATTTATTTTTTAAAAAAGGATAAAATCAACACTTTTTAAAAAAGGTTTTATTTTTATTATTTTTTTTGAAAAATTTTTTTTATATTAATACAAAGTTATATAATTAAATAATTTAGAAGCATTTTCTGTGGACAATTGATGGACCTGATTCGTCATATTCTTCTTTTGAGATCCACATTTGTTGGAAAGTTGAGAGTGAGGCTAAAATTGAACCACCAATCCAGACAGAGTATTTACGTTCTGGTGGAGCAATGATTTTAATTTTCATGGTTGATGGGGCTAAAGCAGTTAATTCTTTGTTCATACGATCAGCAATACCTGGGAACATAGTTGTACCACCTGATAAGACGACATTACCGTATAAATCTTTACGGATATCAACATCACATTTCATGATTGAATTGTAAGTGGTTTCGTGGATACCAGCTGATTCCATACCTAAGAATGATGGTTGGAATAAGGCTTCTGGGCAACGGAAACGTTCGTTACCGATGGTGATGACTTGACCGTCTGGTAATTCGTATGATTTTTCTAAGGCAGATGATGAGGCAGCAGTTTGCATTTCAGCTTCGAAGTCTAAGGCAACGTAGGCTAATTTTTCTTTGATATCTCTGACGATTTCTCTTTCAGCAGTGGTGGTGAATGAGTAACCACGTTCAGTTAAGATTTTCATCATGTAATCGGTTAAATCACGACCAGCTAAATCTAAACGTAAGATGGCATGTGGTAAGGCATAACCTTCATAGATTGGAACAGTGTGGGAGACACCATCACCTGAATCCATAACAATACCGGTGGTACGACCTGAGGCGTATAATGATAAGACGGCTTGGATGGCAACGTACATGGCTGGGGTGTTGAAGGTTTCGAACATAATTTGGGTCATTTTTTCTCTGTTAGCTTTTGGATTTAATGGGGCTTCAGTTAATAAGACTGGGTGTTCTTCTGGGGCAACACGTAATTCATTGTAGAAAGTATGATGCCAGATTTTTTCCATATCATCCCAGTTGGTAACGATACCGTGTTCAATTGGGTATTTGAGGGTTAAGATACCTCTCTTTGATTGGGCTTCATCACCAACATATGAGTCTTTTTGACCCATACCGACCATAACACCAGTGTGTCTTGGACGACCAACAATTGATGGGAAAACAGCTCTTGGGGCATCATCACCAGCAAAACCGGCTTTGCACATACCTGAACCGTTATCGATAACTAAAGCTTGAACATCTTCACCTTCCATCTAAAAAAAAAAAAAAAAAAAATTAATATTTTATTAAATAAAAAAAATAAATAATGAAACAATAATAATAATAATAATAAAAAATGATAAATACTTTATTTTATATATATTTGATTTAATTGATTAATGAAAAAAAATAAAAAAGTAGTCTTTTTTTTAATTTATATTTTTTAAAAAAAAAAAAGAAATTATTTTTTTTGAAAAAAAAAATTTTAAAAAAATAAAAATTAAATAAAATTAAACCCAAAAAAAAAATGGGTATCTGATGGCCATCATTATTTTATTAGTGTAATTTTCAAATAAATAAAAAAATAAAATGCGATGTTTTTATAAAATTAAACCCAAAAAAAAAAAAAAAAAAATAAAATTTATTTATATTTTTTATTATTATAATTTATTAATTTGGGATTACTGAAACTAAAACTCCTGGATCACCAACGGTGGCTTCCCAACTTTCAAAACCTGATTCTACTAATTTATTTTTAAGTTGATTTAATTGATCGTCGGTAGTATCTCTTTTTAAAAGTGTAATTACACAACCACCACCACCAGCACCGGTTAATTTAGTGTGGAAACCTAAAGATTTGGTAATTGAAACGATGGTATCGATACTTGAGTGACCAACACCATAACAACCAGATAAGAGATGTTGATTCATATCAAACATTAAATCCATGGCTGTTTGAAGACGGTCATAGTCTTTATCTTGATGATATTGATCGAAAACAGTAATACATTGTTTAGAGATGGTATCGATTAAATTTGAAACTGGATCAATTAAAGTTGGGAATTGTTTTGAACGATTAATAACACCTTCGACTAATGTTTTGGTTGAACGGCTTACTTTGGTGTTGGTGATGAGAATACGAAGTGGTGGGATACCATTTTCGATAACACTATAACCATTTTTACGAGTGAATGTGAGGGCTTTGCCAAAGGTACTGACTGCATTATCGATACCTGATGGTGTACCATGCATAATTTTTTCGCCTTGAAGTGACCATTGATTGATTAAATTTAATTGTTGATTGCATGGTTGACCTTCGCTGGTTGATTTACATTGTTCACAACCGCCACATGCATAAATATCTAATGCTTTTAATAAACCTGCACAAATACCAACACAAAATGATGCTGATGATCCTAAACCTGCTCCAATTGGTAATGCACTTGAAAATCTAATATCCATTGCTTTATTACATTTAGTCAATGTACAAAATAAAAACAAAAATGTATGAATACCTTTAATATCAATAAAATTGGTTAATTCTTTTGCAAAATCTTGATTACACTCAATTGGTTTTAATGGATCAATATCTAATAATAATAAATTTTTAAATGAATATTAATATTTTATAGTTTTATAGTTATATTGGTTATAATAATAATGATGATAAATACCTGTTGGGAAATGACCTAACTTTTTAAAATCATCTAAACTCCATTCTTTAATACCAAAATCTGGGATATCTGGTAAGTCTAATAATAATCTATTTTTATCGTTTGGTGTAAATGTAACTGTAGTTCTTAATGATAAACTGGCTGCAATGGCTGTCTTTTCTAAAACAACAGCATGTTCACCAAAAAGAATGATTTTACCTGGTGCTGAAACTATAATATTAATAAATTTAATTTAATTAATATAAAATATTCTTCATTTTTTTATTTTGGTTATTCATATTAGGTGTATTCTATTTAAATATCTAATACTAAATTATTAAATTTTGATTGGCCATTGTTTTAAATTTTATCCTCTTTACCTTGAATAGTATTGTTATCGTTTGAAATCATTTTGTGAGTTTCTTTTTTTTTTATTTATTATTAATTATTATAAAATATTTATATGAAAAATAAAAAAATGAAAAAAAATATTTTAAAAAAATTATGAAGGGTGTTTTTTTTGAAATAAATAAATAATAAATTATATTTTAAAGATTTATTATTTTATTAATTTATTATTACAAAGACAATATTATAATACAGTTAAAAGTAATGTTATTATTTTATATCTATTATATTTCTATTAATGAATTATAAATAACTTTTTTAAAACAAACAACACACACAAGTTTAAAAAAAGCACACCGATAACACAGTACAGCGTCTTTGAAGAGATATTTTAAACTTTAGTTTTAAAAAAAAAAAAAAAAAAAAAAAAAAAAAAAAATGATATACAATACAATTTTAAAATACCCAATGGGGAATATTTTGTTTAAAATTTTATTTATTATTATAAAAAAAAAACTTATTTAAATTTCAACAAAAAAAGGTTCATTTCCTGCTCCATCATCCTAAATATGATATTGGGGGGAAGGTTTAATACAATGTAAATTTCAAATTAAATTAAAAAAAAAAAAAACAAACCTTTTTTTTTTTTTTAATTATTTTATTTCTATTTTAATTTTTTTTTTTTTTTTTTATATTCTAAAAATTTACAATGTTCATTTTTTATTATAATAAAATATAAATGTAAAATAATAAAAAAAAGAAAAAAAATTATAATAAATAAAATATTTTAAAAAAATAAAAAAAAATAAAAATTTGGAAAATAAAAAAATCTTTTTTTTTTTTATTTATCTTATTTTTGCATGTGTTAAAATATAATTAATTAAATAATTTAGTAATATTAATATTACAATAATAAAAAAATAATAATATAGTATATCTTTGTTTGATATTTGTTCTTTTGTTTTTATGACATTTTCCCATATATTTATCACTAATCAAATACATCCCATAATTTTTAAATTACGTTAAATTAATATTTTAATTATTTTTTTTTATTTTTTATTTTTTTATTTTTTATTTTTTCATTTTTAAAAAAACAACATATTTTTTAAATGATAAAAAACAATAATAATATAAAAAGTTATAAATCATAATCCTACAACCAATCATTAAATCCTAAAATAATAAAAAAAACAAAAAAGAATAAAAATCGTTAAATAACAAAATAATTCTCGAGAATGACCTCAACCGATATTAATTCTATAAATTCACATTTATTACTTTTAAGATCATTTAATAATATTAATATTTCAAATACTAACAGTACAGGTACGGATAATAATAGTAGCAGTAATAATAATAATAATAGTAATAATAGTAATAGTAATAGTAATGGTAATATTAGCCAAAATAATAATATAGTTCATAATAGTAATAATAGTAATAATAATATTAAAAGTTGTAGTAATAATAATAATAATAATAATCAAAAAAAGAAAAAAGAAATTTTAGATTATAATCTTAACTTTACAAATAGAATAATTAGATCAAATATTATCAAAAATATAAACTTTTTAAAGAATAGTGTCGAAAATTATTTTATAAATAATGGTTGCAATAGTGGAATCTATAGGGATGGTTCAGCAGCAACTAGTATATGTGATTTACCAGACGAAATTATAATATATATATTTAAATATTTATCGCCCTTTGACTTAAGAATATGTTGTTTAGTATCAACCTATTGGTCACACATTTCGTCACTAAATACACTTTGTATGTATTTGTTTACGCATATATAATATTTATAACGAAATTAAATTCTAATAAAATACATCTTTTATTTATAAAGGGTATGACAAATGTTTAAGTCAATGGTATTGGTTATTTAATATAGGCGAAGAAAAAAACAAAAGGTTACCAAATAGCACATGGAAAGAGTTTTATAAATATTGGGCAAAAGAGTATTTAAATCATACTGAGTGGTGGCAAGAGTCATTTACAAGAGAGGATGCAGAAAGGGCATTATCAACACAGGGAAAGGGCACATTTTTGATCAGAACAAGCACTAGTAAAAAGAATTGTTTAGTAATATCATATAATGCTCATGCACAACATCCAACACATATGTTATTAAGCTATTTGGGCATCTACACTGGAGTGTCACTGTACGATGAAATCGGAAGGATCTACCCAACATTAGCATCTCTTGTTCGTGGTAAAAAGTCATGGTTAAAAAGACCATTCCAATCATGCGGAGTCTATGCATCAAAATCAAAATCAAAATTACAATTTATTGAGCGTATGTTAAATGACCCAAAAGAAAGAGATGGAAAGACTATCGATCAACTCTCACTATTACATATAGCATGCAAATGGAGTTTTAAACAACTGGTAGTAGCTCTTTTGGAAAAAGGGGCCAATATAAACCACAAATGCGACTGTAAAGGTAAACCACCACTATTCTTTGCAATCGAGTTTGTCCATGGCCAACCATCCAATAGTGTTCGTTTAGAAATATTAAGAATACTGTTAAAAAATGAAAATATAAATGTTAATCAATTGGACAACAAGGGTAGATCCATTTTACATGTCGCTACAAAACAACATCAACAAGACTCACCCGAAATGTTGAAGCTTTTATTAAACTATGGTGCTGATCCATTAATTTCCTCACCAAGTGGTCTTTATCCATTACATGTAGCTGTTAAAGAAAATAATATCAAAATGTTAAAAATTTTATTAAATTTAGAAAAAGACTCAGTAAAAACTTTACCAACAACAATAACAACAACAACTTCAATAATAGATGTTAAATTAGATAATCAAGATATCAATCAAAATAATAATCAAACTAATATTATCAATACAAATTGTACAACAAATAGTAATAGTTTAAAAAAAATTAATGTAAATTGTAAAATTGAATTAACACCTATTTCAAAACTAAACGATGATTACGGATCAACACCATTACATATTGCATCATCAAAAAACTATTTTTCAATTATAAAGCTATTATTGGAACATCCAGAAATTCAAGTAGATTGTTTAGATAATAAAAATAGAACACCTCTTCATAGAGCAGTACTAAACACCCAGGATTGGGTCAACATGGCAAGATTTGGTAAACCTTTACAGCATCATTTTAGTCATCAAATCATCGAAATCCTTCTCAAGAATAAAGCCGATCCAAATCTAATGGACTGTGAAAATAAAACACCACTTCATATCGCAGTTGAAAAGGGTCACAGAAAGAGTGCTCATGGTATCGCAACTTCAGTCAGAGATTTATTTACTCACGAAAAAGTTCAATCGATCTACTCTAAAGAGTCACTATTACAGAGCTTAAACGCCGGTAGAGAATCTAAAGATATTCAAAAAATTGTTGCTGATGTCAACTATTCAATAATGTGTGGTTACAACGAAGATTTTAACGAACCTTTAGACAAAACGATAATCGATCATTATAATAATATTAATGATATTTTAAAAAAAGAATTTTTACATATTTTAAAATAAACAATTAAAACTTTTATATTAATATAATATATAAAATTTTAAACACTACCAATATTATATATTATTGGAGAAAAAAAAAAAAAGAAAAAGAAAAAACCTTTAGATTTTTATTTTATATTGTTTTATTTTATTTTTATTTTTATTTAATTTTTGTTTTATTGTGATGTCAAAAATCTAAATCATCGGTTTGGTCAAGAAATTGTTGAAAATATACACATTTTTTTGGGGAAATAATACCATCGTCGCTACAAATTTCAAATACTGGACAATTACCACATGGCATATTACAAAAATTATTTACAGGTATTGATGTTTTGGTTGGTTTATAAAGGATACCGGATCTTCTTCCCATTAATGCTCCCATTCTGGTATCTCTCATCTCTTCAATATCACCATCATAGATGACTGTGTTTACTAATGCTTGAATATCCTCTGGTCCCAATGATTGACTTGTGGCTTCTTCTGCTACCTTTCTTAAATATGTCATAATATCGCTTAAATCTACAGCACCTTTATTTTCAACGAATGTTTTGATATGCATTTTCATAATTTGAATATATTGATGATCGTATGATTGATCCCCACCATATAATGTACCACCTGTAACATCTCTTGAGGGTTCCATATTATATAACATATATACCTTTTTTCTGCCTGACTGAATTGATTTAACCGCTTTAATTAACTTACGATTCTCTAAAATCTTTAATATTTTTGTAATTTGTACTTGTTGATATCCCGATTGTTGCTTTAACTCTCTTGTCCATGCACCATTGTTACCTGATGTTTCAATTAATTGATATATTAAAAAATCTTCCGCTCCTAATCCTCTAAATCTAAAAAATGAAATAAATTAATTAAATGTACATTGGTATATATTACTATTGAGTACTACATACTTCATTTGATCCTCTGGATTAACTTCTCTATAAGATGTAGTTTCATCGGGATTTTGGTGAATAAGAAGTCTACCTTGCTTTAATAAATTATTTATAACTTTTGCAACATCCTCCATCTTATGTCCTAATCCCATTTCCATCATTTGCTGGTTTAAACCAGCTGGGTATTTTGCACATAACTCTAAAAACTTATTCTCTAATTCTTCTGACATTATTTTATATTATGGTGTATTTGTTTATTATATATATGTGTTTTGTACAAATTATTTAATTAATGGGAAAATAAAAAACCAATATAATGCATATTAATATAATGTATGTTAAGTGATTTATTTGTTATTGTCAATACTGTTTGTTTTATTGTTATAAAATTACAAACACATTTGTTGAAATAAATGAAAAAAAAAAAATTCGTGTATTTTAAAATTTTATAAATTTTAAAAAAAAAAAAATGAAAAATTTTTTTTTTTTTTTTTTTTTTTTTTAATTTTGAAATATTTTTTTTATTTATTTTTAGTAATTTTCTCATTATTCCAAAAAATATATAAATGGATCTATTTAAAACTTTTTGGATCTAATTTTACAATTATTTAAAAATGTAAATTTTTATATTTGAAAAAAAAATTTTTGTATATTTAATTTTTTTTAATGTATGTTTATTAACAAATTAGAAATTTTTATTTAATTAATTAAATGAAATTGAAAAAAAAAAAAAAAAAAAAAACCATTCCATTAAAACCTTTTTAAAACCTAAAATGTTCCTGGGGCCTAAAAAAAAAAAAATAAAAAAAAAAGGGAAAACCAAAAAAAAAAAAATTTTAAACCCAAAAAAAAAAAAAAAATCCAAATCGACAATGATAAAATTTGCAAATTTAAAGATAATCTTTGATAACAAACAAGATAGGGGATCATTATCCGATAATTTAAAATTACAAAAAGAGAAACAAATAATAATAAAAAAATAAAAAAAAAACAACCATTTTGATTTCAAATTAAACAAAGAAAAAAAATTCACACAAAAATTATAAATATATATAATTCATATAATTTGAATATATTTATAACCATCATATTTGTTCAATTATCACATAACCTTCTTTAAAAAAAAAAAAAAAAAAAAAAAAAAAAATAAAAATAAAAAAAAATAAAAATAAAAAAAAAATAAAAAAAATAAAAAAAATAAAAATAATTTTTTTTTTTTTTTTTCTAAGGCACCTTCACACCAAATATAACATATTTTTTTTTTTTCATTCTTATAATATTTTTTTTATTTTCACAATACCAATAAAAATACCGCAACAACAAATTTGTTTTTTTGGTTATTGTTATTTATATTTTCAAATTTATTTATATCTATGTTATCATTTTAAAATTTTATATATTTTTAAAAATTTTTTCCAAAACATTTTTTTTTTTTTTTAAAATTTTTTTTTTTTAAAAATATCTTATAACTTTTTTTTTTTTTTTTTTTTTTTTTTTAATTTTTTTTATAAATATAATAATAATAATAATTAATAAAAATAATAATAATAACAACAGAAAAATTATTTTATAATAAATTCGAAAATTAAAATAAAAAATAAATTATAGTAAATATAGAAAAAGAAAGAGAAAAAGAGAAAAGAGAAAGGGTTATTATTATTGAATAATTTGATTATTCAAATTTTCTTTAAATTAAATAATAAAATGGATAGTAACAGTAATAATAGTACAACTACAATAACAACCAATAATAATAGCAATGGTAGTATGAATAAAAGCCCAATACTCAGTAGTTCAAATAGCAGTAGCGGTAGTAATACCCCAACTAGTGATAAAAGAAATGGAATAAAGATTTTTGATTTGGACGATCCATTCACATCAAAGAGATTGTCTGGATACTTTAGTCCTGAGTCAATGGCAGAGTTTAATAAAATGGCAGAGGATGATTTCGAAAATAGTGGTACCGATGCAAATATTACAAATGACGCAAATACCATTGGTCAATCATCAACTGGCAGTAATACAACAGTAAATAATAATAGTATTGTAAGCAATGGCAACAGCAATAATAATCCTCAATCACCTTCATCGTTATCATCAACAACAAAATTATTATTACAGACTAAAAAGAAATTTGTTAGGGGTCCAAGTGGCTTATCACATGTAATGAGCTATGGAGATGATGATGAAGATGATGAAAGTAGTAGCAGCGAGGAAGAGTATGATATATCATCTTCCTCCTCTTCATCAATAGATAAGCAGTCACAATTCGTTGTAACAAGAAGACCATCATCACCAATTGTCATTCCACCAGCACCAGCCTCACCATCATTATCTGCCACAAGAAGATCATCAGCCTCATCCCCTTCATTATCAACCAAGCAAACAATTGACAATGATAGTGATAGTAGTAGCAGTACTCTTATTGTTGGAAATACATCAAACTCACCAAATACCTCAGCTACCACCATTTCATCAATTCTATCTTCATCACCACCTTTAACAGTTTCATCAAAATTATTAACTAATAAAAACAATGGTACCAACAACAAAAGCATTGATAATGAAGAGGGTCAACCATCTATGGAAAAAGATGGCGACAAACCAATTTGTACCAAATCATTTTTAGAATTGGATGAAAAATCATTTTTAAAAATATTTGGTTTTCTTTTAGCAGAAGATTTAGTTCAATTAACTAGAACTTGTAAGCTTACTTGTAATATTATAAATAATAATCAACAAATTTGGAAAGATCTATGTTCAAACTATATAAAACTTTATAGTGGTATGTATATTTACTAAATAATATATTATTCAAAGCTTTAATATTAATTTATTTTTTTATTTTAGAACCAAATGATATTTATATTTGGGAAGATGATCTATTCCCACCACACAGTGTAAATATTTTTAATAATAGTGGTAATAGTAGCAGTAACGGAGGATTTTTAAGTATAGGTACAAGTGCCGGTAATACCATTATGAATAAATTAAGACCAATGGAAAGATTGAGAAGTAATACAATAGCGTTACCTAGTCCAGTTTTATTTAATGAAATGGCAACTATAAATAATAATATTAATAATCATAATAATACAATAAATAGTACAAATATAATATCATCAACATCAATTTTACCAGTAACACCAAATTCATCGAATATACCCTCAGCATCCATATTTAACCAAACCAATAACACCAATAGTGGTAGCAATATTAATATTAATAATAGCAATAATAATAATAGTAGTGGTAGTGGTAGTAGTAATAGTAATAGCACTACAACAACAAATTCCACAGGTAATAATGTTATTGGAACAGGTATAGTTTATGGATCATATAATAGTAGTAATATAATATTAAATAGTGTTTTAAGAAAATTTACACCAATTAATACAACACCAAGTACCAGTGAGGTAACAGATTTTATAGAATCTTGTCATCATTTCCCAATAAAACTATTAATTTGTAAATTAGTTCAACGTTATATTGTGCCAAAAGAATATCAAAAATCAGTTGCTCAATGGGATAAAATAGTAGAAAGACCTATCCAATTAAGAGTTGGTAAACTATTGAAAAAAGTTATCGATCAAAAAAAAGTTATCTTTGACTATGGAACAATGCTCATATTACGTACTTTTATTAAAGGTCATCTTCAGCAATCCTCTGATATGGCCAAAGGTTTGCTATGTGGTTTAGATAAGAAAAAAATCCTCAAAGTGTTTGATATCTCCAAGGTCAACGATTTTATATTGGTAAAAATATTTCGTAATTTCGATATAAGAGAACTATCAATTTGCCAACGTGTTTGTAAAAAATGGAGCAAGGTAATCGATAATAGCAGTCTTTGGGAACAACTATACTATCAATATCGAAAGAAATTACATCATGAAGGTGATGTTAATATTTGGGACGACCCATCTTTACACAGTGTAGATTATTTATATGATTATTGCACAACACAGCAGTTAATAAATAATGGAATAAATGATTTAAATAATAATAATCAATCAAATGTAAATAGCCAAGATAATAATAATAGTAATAATACCTTAAGTGGATCCAATAGTAATATATCAACCCCACAATCAAATCCATTAAATAGTAGCAATGGAGGAAGTGGGTTTTCTTCACCAATTTCAAGTACAGCCACAACCCCATCATGCACTCCTTCTGGTGGATCAGCAACATCTTCGCCAAGTGTACAATCTCCAATTGTAACTCCAACTTTAAATAGTCAAGCTATGCCACCACCACCATTTTCACCAATTCTATCATCTACTATTTCACCAAGATCAATGTCAATTTCCCTTTCTACTATACCACTACCTATCAAGCCACAAGAACTTAAATTACCAAATGAAATTTTAATAAATAATAATAATAATAATAATAATAATAATAATAATAATGGTAATACAAATCAATTATCTTTATCATCAAATAGTATTTCCAATAACGTTGAACAATTAGATCTAGGTAAATCCAATGATAGTATCAATAATAATGATATTGAAATAAATAATGAAAACAATTCAGCAATAATCAATTCTAATGAAAAAGTACCAATAATAAATAAACCAACACCACCACCTAATGTACAAAAACTAATGAATTTAAATCAACTTGTCGATAAATTAACCTCAATTACAGTTGCTACAGAAATTTCTGAAGTTAATGCATGTCTTGCAACCTATAGAACCTTTATATCAACATCACAATTGATAGAAAAGCTTTTCCAAAGATATCATATCCCTAGAGCTAGTAATGTAAAATCAGTATTAGATTGGAAACAACGTATAGAAGCACCAATCCAAGCCAAAGTCTCTAAAGTTTTTAAAAAGCTGATCGATGACCATTTTGCAGATTTTAATCCAACAATTATTACAATTTTCAAGATTTTCTTACTTCATATTATTGATAAGAGCTCACCATTAACAAATCATTTAATTCGTTCATTCTCAAAGAAACTTTACAAAATAGATTCAATGGATTCCTCTAATCAATCCGATGATAGACGTAGACCCAATAGATCACAATCAAAGATTGGTAGAATGATGTCTGTTAGAAAGGCAACTCAATTTAACGATATTATTGCACTACCTGCTGAAGAAATTGCAAAACAATTAACACTAATCGAATTTGAAATCTTTTCTAAAATCCAATCATCAGAATTCCTTAACCAAGCATGGGCAAAAGAAAAAACATTCCATTTAGCACCCAATATTCGTGCAGCAATCGATAGATTCAACACTGTTACTAAATGGGTTTGCACAGTTATTCTAAAGGAAGAAAAAATAAGAGCTAGAACTAAAATAATGGGAAAGCTATTGAAGGTCGCTAAAAATTTACGTTCCTATAATAACTATCATACATTGATGGCCATTTTATCTGGTTTAAATGAAGTTCATATTTTCCGTTTAAAACATACCCAACAAGAGCTCAAACCAAAAATTCAAAAAGTTTCTCAAGAATTACAAACTCTAATGTCTGTTGAAGGTAATCATGAAGCCTATCGTAATGATTTATCTCAAGTTGACCCAAAACAATCCTGCATACCCTATCTGTAAGATTTCTTTTTCTTTATTTACTTTTTTATTAACAAAATACTAACTCTCTTTCTTATTTAACAAATTTAGTGGTGTTTATTTAAAAGATTTAACATTTATTCAGGATGATACAAATAAAGTTGGTCCAGGAATAAACATTAAACAAAGTTTGAATTTGTATAATATTTTAAAAACCATTCAACACTTCCAAAAGAACCCATATCAATTTGAAGAATTCCCTAGAGTCAAAGAAACACTTTTAAATTTACCAGTTTGGACTGAAGATAATTTATATCGTGTATCAATGCTAAGAGAACCAAGAAATTGTAAGAGATCGGACCTACATTAAAAAATCAATATAAACAATAGAAATATATAATAATAATAATGTTATAAATAGTTCATCTCCATATATATAGTTTATAATTTAAAATTTATAAAAAAACAATAAATATTTGTAATTTAATTTATTCTTTTTTTTTTTTAAATAAAAATAAAATAAATATTTTTAAACTAAAAATGTTTCATATGATCATATATCAAACAAAAAATTTTATTTTTTTTATTTTTTTTATCACAATCATTACTTATAATCGTATTATAACTGAATAGTAGTAATCTTTTTTCTTTTTGCAATAAACAAATCTTATTTATTTCCTCAATAAACTTTTTCTCAAAATTCTTATTTTTTCTTTTATTATTTAAATAAAATACCTCCTTTTAATATATTTAATATCTGTCTATGTAATATACATAAAAGTATAATTTAATTACTACAAAATCTTTTACATTTTAATCAGCGAAATCAATATAATTTTATCAAATGATTTAATAATTTGATTTTATTAATTCGATTAACTATTTTTTAAAATTACATTATCAATACTTTTACTATATAAATATATTATTTTGGTGATTTAATATGTGAAAGCATGCAAAAGAACATATAAGTGTGGGTGAGGGTTTTTCAAATAGAAAATAAAATAATATATATGTAAATAATATGGTTATATATAAAAAAATTAATAAAAACACAATCACCACTCCTATTTTAAAAAAATTGTATAACCTTTCACCCCCCAATAAAATATACAGATATTTTAAAATATATATTTTTTAGCAAGATATTTTTAATATCCAATCATTAATAAACAATTTATAATTTCATAAATATTATTTTAATTTTTTAACTTTTTTTTTTTTTTCATAATTTTAAAAAGTCGATATTAATTTAAAAAAAAAAAAAAAATTAACTAATATTTATAAAAATATAAACTATAATTAAAAATGGGTTTATTAAAAGCTGGATCAATTGCACCTGATTTTATATGTAAAAATCAAGATGGAGTTGATGTAAAACTAAAAGATTTCTCTGATAAACCTCTTGTAATGTTCTTTTTTCCCTCAAATATTGGTATGATATGTACCCGTGAAAATATTGAATTCAAAGAAAACTATCAAAAATTTATTGATGCAAATTGTCATGTATGTAGTTATATATATTTTTGATAAATAATACTTTTATAACTAATAAAAAATTTTAAAACAGGTTGTGGGAATTAGTGGTGATAAAATTAAAAAACAAAAAAAATTCCATTGTAAAAATGATCTCCCATTTCCCTTATTAATTGACCGAAAAAGAAAGATTGAAAAAGCATTTGGTGCCCATTTTAGTAGAGCTACATTTGTTATACATAATGGAGAAATTGTACTCAGTCATTTAACCCATTGGTTCACATCAAAATCTCACATTGAAGAATCATTAAAGGTTGTAGAATTTCTAAATGGGAATAAATAACCCCAAACCATTTTGAAAAATAAAAAAAATAAAAAAAAAATAAAAAAAGAAAATTGTATTTCAAAAAAAAAGAAAAATAATGTAAGGTTTAAATAATAAATTTAATATTCTCAA
Source organism: Dictyostelium purpureum (assembly GCF_000190715.1). Lineage (NCBI taxonomy): Eukaryota > Evosea > Eumycetozoa > Dictyosteliales > Dictyosteliaceae > Dictyostelium > Dictyostelium purpureum. The sequence continues at coordinate 265 of NW_003519502.1, read as the reverse complement.
TCTATCTTAAAAGAAATTATTTATCTGAATTAACTTATTTCACTCACCCCCCTCATTTTAATTACCAAAAGCAACACTCCTCTTACTTTTTCAACACTATAAAAAAAAGATTTTTATTTTTTATTTTTTTTAATTTTTTTTTTTTTTTTTTAATTTTATTTTTTAAAATTTTTTTATTTTTTTTTATTATTTTATTTTTTTTTTTTTTTTGTCTTTTTTTTTACAAAAACAAAATAATAATATATAGCTAAATATCACAGATCGA